>NC_083580.1:24568096-24750596 GCF_027579695.1 Neoarius graeffei | reverse complement strand
TGGAAAGAAGGAAGTTGGACATTTTGTGTGTGCAGGAGACAAGGTGGAAGGGAAGCAAGGCCAAGAACATTGGAGGTGGATGCAAATTGTTTCATATTATGGAGTCGATAGAAAGAGAAATGGTGTTGGTATTGTTTTGAGGGGAGAGTTGGTCAACAGTGTGATTGATGTGAAGAGGGTGTCAGAGTGATAGGCATGAAGTTGGAGATTCAAGGAGTGGTAATCAATGTTGTGTGTGCGTATGCCCCACAGGTTGGATGTGAGAATGAAGAGAGAGAGTCTTTCTGGGAAAAGATGGATGAAGTGGTAGAACGTATACCGAGGGAGGAGCGTGTGCTGATAGGAGCAGATTTCAACGGACATGTTGGCAAGGGAAATGGAGATGAGGACGTGATGGGTAGATGTGATATAGTGTAAGAGAGAGAAATGTAGGACAAATGGTGGTTGATTTTTCAAAGAGGGTGAATTTGGCAACAGTCAGTGCATACTTTGAGAAGAGCAGCACAGGGTAACATTTAAGAGTGGAGGAAGATCTACACAGGTGGACTACATACTCTGCAGAAGGGGTAACCTGAAGGAGATTGGAGACTGTAAAGTGATGGCAGGGGAGAGTGTAGCTAGACAACATTGAGTGGTCATGTGCAGGATGAGCTTGAAAGTGAAAAAGAGCATGCTTGAAATAGTGGAACCAAAGATGAAGTGGTGGAAACTAAAAGAGGTTGAACATCAGAAGGAGTTTAGGGAAGAAATGAGACAAGCATTGAGTGGTAATGGAAGTCTGCCAGAAGATTGGGATACTACTGCTATACTAGTAAGAGAAGCAGCAAGGAAGGTGTTAGAGTGGTCATTGGGAAGGAGGAAGGAAGACAAGGAGACATGGTGGTGGAACAAAAGTGCAGGAAATTATAAAAGAGAAGAGGCTAGCAAAGAAGAATTGGGATGATCAAAGAGATGAGGAAAGCAGGCGGTTATACAGAGAGACGAGACAGAAGGCAAAAAGGGCGGTAGCGAAGGCAAAAGCAGATGCATACCAGGAGTTGTATGAAAGACTAGAGACCAAAGAAGGAGAGAAAGACCTGTACAGACTAGCTAGGCAGAGAAACAGGGAAGCGAGGGATGGACAGCAGGTAAGAATGATGAAAAATGTAAATGGAAATGTGCTGACAAACAAAGAGAGTGTATTAACAAGGTGGAAAGAGTACTTTGTGGATTTATTAAATGAGGAGAATCCAAGAGAGAAAAGGTCAGATTCGTTGGAGACAGCAAATCAGGAAGCAGAGTTGGTTAGAAAGGATGAGGTGAGGGCAGCCATGAAAAAAAAAATGAAGAATGGGCAAGCAGTCGGACCAGATGGTATCCCGATTGAGGCTTGGAGATGTTTGGGTGAGATGGCTGTGGAGTTCCTAATGAGATTGTTTAATAAGATCTTAGAAAATGAGAAAATGCCGAATGAATGGAGAGTGTGCTAGTCCCAATATACAAGAATAAGGGAGATGTACAGAGCTGCAGTAATTACAGAGGGATAAAATTGATGAGCCACACCATGAAGTTATGGGAAAGGGTATTGGAGGTGAGATTGAGAAGAGAGGTAGCAATCTGTGAACAGCAGTATGGGTTTATGCCAAGGAAGAGCACGTCGGATGCAATTTTTGCTTTAAGAATGTTAATGGAGAAGTACAGGGAAGGCCAGAGAAAGCTACATTGTGTTTTTTTAGACTTGAAGAAGGCAGAAGGCATACGATAGAGTGCCGAGAGATGAGTTATGGTATTGTATGAGAAAGTGTGGCGTGAATGAGAAGTATATTAGAGTGATGCAAGACATGTATGAGAACAGTGATACAGCAGTAACGTGTGCATTTGGAATGACTGAATGGTTCAAGGTGAAGGTGGGACTTCATCAAGGATCTGCTTTGAGTCCTTTCTTGTTTGCCATAGTGATGGATAGCTTGATGGACAAAGCGAGGCAAGAGTCACCATGGAACATGATGTTTGCGGATGATATTGTGATATGTGGTGAAAGAAAGGAGGTTGAGCTGGGTTTGGAGAGATGGAGGTATGCATTGGAACGAAGAGGAATGAAGGTGAGCAGTAGCAAAACAGAATACATTTGCATCAATGAGAATGGGGATGAGTGTAGTGAAGATGCAAGGAGTAGACGTAAAGAAAGTTGGTGAATTCAAGTACCTGGGCTCAACTGTGCAGGAAAATGGGGGCTGCGATAGTGACGTGAGAAAGAGAGTGCAGGCAGGGTGGAGCAGTTGGAGAAGGATTTCGGGAGTCATTTGTGATAGGAAAGTCCCAGCAAAAGTGAAAGATAAGATGTATAAAACAGTAGTGAGACCAGATGTGATGTATGGATTGGAGACAGTACCCTTAATGAAGAGACAGGAGACAAAGTTGGAGGTGGCAGAGTTGAGGATGTTAAGGTTTGTGATGGGAGTGACAAGGTTGGACAGGATAAGGAACGAGCACATCAGAGGGACAGCACATGTGGAGAGCTTGGGAATTAAGCTAAGAGAGATGAAACTGAGCTGGTATGGGCACATCCTAAGAAGACATGCAGAGCATATTAGAAGGAGAATGTTGAAGATGGTGCTGCCAGGCACGAAAACGAGGAAGGCCAAAGAGGAGATACATGGATATGGTGAGAGAGGACATGAAAGTGGCAGGTGTGGTAGAGAAGGATGCAGAAGACAGAGAGCAATGGAGACGAAAGATCCGCTGTGGCGACCCCTACTCGGGAGCAGCCAAAAGAAGAAGATATACATGATGAAGTATTGTAACAAAATAAGCATCAAGTTAATGAAACAGCATGGTACAGGTTAACTGGGACAGACTTAAAATACGATAAGAACAAAAATGAAGGAATGTAATGGATGCATGAATGGGTGCATCAAACACCAAACATTTATGGTTTAATTATGTATTTTTATGTGCAGTAAATATTGTTTTTATGAAACATGAAAAAGCTGTGGGTTCAACTAGAACGTGGCTCAGTAATTACAGTATGCAGAGATTTAACTGAGGAGTTCGTACACTGTAATAAGTGATTTTGGAGAGTGGTAAATATAATCTATGCAAACCAGATAAAATTTACTCGATTATTGCAGTCAGCCAAGGAATTATAAAGTAATGGGTAAATTATACATATTCTACCTATTCGTTAACAGTAACAACCGTTACATGGAAAAAATACGGTAAAATATACCCCAAAGCCGTGAGTCCTGTGCTCCAAATTGCGCATGCGTCAGACCACGTGTTTGAGTGGGTGGGACAGGGAACTCTCGGACTGCCATCTTCCTCTCTCCGGCTGTTAGTTTAGTGAGTTATAAAACAAGTTCATTACTTGAAATGTTGTGTGAAGCTGTTGTACTGCACTTTATTTTGTGTTTTTTGATCATTTGGTGCATCATTGCTGCATATAAACAAGGCGGTTCAGTTATTTGTTGTATGCACCTGGACTGCAGATTTGGTCAGTCCAGAAACAACATTTGAAGCTGTTAGTGAGATATAAAACAGGTTCATTACTTCAAATGTTGTGTGAAGCTGTTGTACTGCACTTTATTCTGTGTCTTATTTAATTTATTTCTTTTTGATGATTTTATGGATTAAAAACATTGAGATGATGAACCATCTGAAAGTCTTTTTTTTTTTTGGGGGGGGGGGGGGGTACATCTTACCTTCTCCAAATAAGTAATGGTTACTAAGTGATATTAATTATCTTTGATTAGTAATTATCAGGTATTACCTACTAGCAAACAAGAGATAATTTTACCCAGTTTCAATGAGAAAGTAGCTGTTGAATAGATACATAAACGTGAGGTAAATTTTACCCAATTTATTTAAGTATTTCATAGCTTTTTATTTCAGTTATTTTATACTCAATATATGGAATTAAATCTACCCCAAACAAGTCAATGCAAATTGTTACCTCAGATTTATTGGGTAAATTCTATAGGTTACTTTTTTCAGTGTATAATTTTAGATATTGATATATTTTTAATCCTGCTATAGGCCGACTGATACCAGAAGAAATAAATTATGAAATGTCACTTTCACCAAATGTAAACAGTCAGCGCCAAGAGGATTTAAGAAATGTCATGTGTTGCACAATTTGCTTTGTCTTTATTTAGCCATATTTTAAATGTGGAGAGACAGCAGGTTCAACAACGATTCTGCAAATCACACACACACACACACACACACAGGAGATGAAATCTAAAATAGACCTTTTTAAAAAAAAAATACAAACGAAAATAAGTTCACATAAAAGTGAATAGACTAATCGTTGTCGTTGTAAGCATTTGAGCGTTATTAGGCTAAACATATCCGTGAATATTAGGATAAGGTCCTTGAGAAATGCCACTTCCACATTTATACAACCAGACGCGTCACGTTAGAAAATTCCAAAGTCATCCAATTTTGCTCTAATCACTACAATTAGTCCTAAATTATCACCGGGGTCTGACAGACGTTCCTTGTATCCATCTCTCTCTTTTTCTCTGCATGCGGCGCTAATCATCCACACTCATTACTGAAGCTGATTAAACTGCAAATTAGCCAGCGGCGGCCCTCGCGCGCTTCGCTCAATATCAATTAAGGCGAGCAGCTTGCGCGCGCTCTCGGGAACGCTATCTAAATGCTTGATAGTGCCACTTATTAGTTTGGAAAACTAGGAAAATACCAATAATCAACGGCCAGGGGAATAAGAGACAAAAACAGGCTGAGGAATATCCGATGGTTTCTTTTTCCCCCTAGTTAAACTTTATTAGGCTACTATGAGCTCGTGGAGTAGATGTACAACGGTGACCTAATAATAATGGCCCTCAAATCACACCAGAATGTCGTGTTATAGCTCGCCGTTATTTGGCATGTCGGCGAGTAAGAAAATGCATTATCTTTGGCTTTTTAAATTCACTATTGGCTCTAATGAATCGCATTAAGCCGTGACAAATCTGAAATCCTACATCATTAGGTCGTTCCGGTTAGCGGTGAGAATGAACATTTTTCTCCCTCTCTAACCTCTTTAGCCTTGAAGTTAATGGCGAGTGATTTTATTTATTTATTTAATTAGAACGGATTCCGCTAATAATCTAGCGATTTGTCGCCCACATCTCTTAGATTTGAAGTGACCAAGCGATAGCCTAATAAATGTGAGAACGCTGAAATATAAATGGCTCAAAAGGCACGCTAATATGCAAATTAAGAGTCTATAAGCAACATCAATTTTTCTTCCCCACTAACAACCTTGAGGACTGTATTGCAATATTAAGTGGAGTGTTTCCTTGGTCTCTCAGCCTGAGTGACAGAGTATAGAAAACACATTCATGCACTGTTAGAAAACTGAAGATTAATATGAAGATGAAACGCATTTCATAGAATCTTAGTTGGAAACACAGGTGTTTGTTACCTGTACGGCATTTCCAGAGGCTCCAACTTGGGAAATTGCAAAGAGGGAGATTCTCCCTCTCTGCGAGTAGCTCGGAGGGAGACAAGTTTGAGCGCCGTAGGCGTGAAGGCGAGTTTTATACATATTGTGTAGATTTTATATATATAAATAAAATCAGGGCTCGAAATTCATATATTTTTTCACCAGCCAGCTGGACTAGTTACCTTCCAATAGCCAAACAGAAAATCAACTTGCCAAAATTTGTTCATGTATGAATTTTACTTCTGTCAAAAATAACACAAAAGAGAGTAGTTACCATTGTTCATGACTAATGTGCATTTATTTCAAGACCCGAGTATTTTGATACTGTTGTTAAATATATAAATGAGAACAACACAGAGCACCATAATATAATATCAACAAACATGGGCGCCGCCGGGGGAGGTTAGAACAATTCTAGGGGCCCAGCACTGCCATGGGGCCCTTTAAGGGGCTGATAATATGCTTTTAATGATTTTAATAAGACTTTTGAAATAACAACAATGCAATATTCCATCTGGTAAAATGAGCTAATTGAACAAGGTTGTCTATTTCTTGAGTTCTTCAACATATTGTCATTTAACCCTCCCCCTTTTGCGAAATGGTACAGTCCAGTTCTGGTAGAAGCGCGATGCGTTAAATCTGTGTGCTGATCAGTGCAACGCTACTTGCTGCTGTGTCGCGGTGCAGCAGCCAGCCAGCCAGCAATGGAGTGTGTACAGTCTATGATCACTAAATATGAAGAGTGGCTGTCAAAAACGTAAAGAAAGGCAGCTGAAAGCTGAGAGGGACTGGAGAGGCAGGCAACTGGTCACTCAGTTTTTCCCAAAGAAAGGTAGCTATCGCTCACATGTGTGTTCAAAATATTAGCGAATGGTAAATGAACAGTATGAACGTGGTTGGATTAGCCTATCAAGAGAACACTTTTACAGTTTGTACAGTGACATTTTTTCCACTTTAATAACTGAACTGACTTGTGTGATAAACAAGATGAAATATTACGTTATGCTGGTGCTAATAACTAGTGCTAATAACCAGTTTCATAACTAATGGGGTGCCCTAAATATGCACAGATTCAGCCTCAGGGGGACCTCCGCCCTACCAAACTACTGAACCACCCTTTGGAGAAGGAGGTAAGCAGCAATACAACCCATAAATGCTTTAGGATTGACGTTTTTAATGAGCGAGCGCCATATACAGTTTGCTAGATTAAAGTGTTGCTAATGTAACAGACGTTGCGTTGTGTTGTTCACCAGTCTTTTTATTCTGAAGAAATGAGACACAAATACACTGCTGAGGACGGGCTGCAAACGTCCAGTGGCATTGGCGCTTACATTTCCAAAACGAACTGAAAGAGGCCAGCGCCTCGTTCCCATAACTACCTGCGCTCTTAAAGGGCCAGCGCAGAATTTCCCCACCACTACACACAATGGCAAGTGGAAAAAAATAAACCGTTACACTAATAACGAACACCAGTCAAGTGTTTGACATGGTTACGTGTGTGGAATGTTCACACGTTCTAAACCATTGGTTTCAACCATTGGTTAATACATAAAATGTAATAAAGTCACAAACTCAAGGTCCATGGGCTATCAAAAGTCAAATAATGACAATAGTGCAATTGTGACGAGGGTGGGCAAAGTTGAGGGGCCCAAAATTCTAATCTTTCATGGGGCCCAAAATTTCTGGCAGCGCCCCTGTCAACAAATAATAATATATTGGAAAACTTGGCAACTTGGTGTATGTGTATTGAAAACAAATATACTTACTATCATGACTATAGCGGCGGCACGGTGGTGTAGTGGTTAGCGCTGTCGCCTCACAGCAAGAAGGTCCTGGGTTCGAGCCCCGGGGCCGGCGAGGGCCTTTCTGTGTGGAGTTTGCATGTTCTCCCCGTGTCCGCGTGGGTTTCCTCCGGGTGCTCCGGTTTCCCCCACAGTCCAAAGACATGCAGGTTAGGTTAACTGGTGACTCTAAATTGACCGTAGGTGTGAATGGTTGTCTGTGTCTATGTGTCAGCCCTGTGATGACCTGGCGACTTGTCCAGGGTGTACCCCGCCTTTCGCCCGTAGTCAGCTGGGATAGGCTCCAGCTTGCCTGCGACCCTGTAGAACAGGGGTGTCAAACCTGATCCATAAAGGGCCGTGTGGCTGCAGGTTTTCATTCCAGCCATGCAGCAGCACCCTGATTTGGCTTATTCAATCAACTGACACACCCACCCTTTAATCAAGGGTGGGTGTGGCTGCAAGTATTTGACTGTGTGAAGACAGTTCAGTTGATTGAATGAGCCAAGTCAGGTGTGCTGCTGCATAGCTGGAATGAAAACCTGCAGCCACAAGGCCCTTTATGGATCAGGTTTGACACCCCTGCTGTAGAAGGATAAAGCGGCTAGAGATGATGAGATGAGATCATGACTATAGCACCCAAAATATTGCCTTCTCTGTAAAATATCTGCGACCAGGCAACTCATATTTGGGATCGAGTGTGTTTAGTAATTTTTGGAAGCCTGGTTTTTCCACTATACTAACTGGGATCATGTCTTCGGCAATGACCTTAGTGATTGCATCCGTTAAAGCTCTCCATCTCTGACTCGTTTTCTCATATGGGGTGGCTTTGGAGAACGAGGCCGCTATGGTCATTTGTTTAGCTAGGGGGGGTTTAGCTCGTGGGCAAGTAGTTCGGAGTTTAAGAGACTCTTCATACTGTACCGGGTGAGTTTTCAGGTGATGGAATATATTTGTAGTGCTGCTGCCTTTCGTGATGACAGGTTGTTTTTTGTTTTTTTTTCACACTTTACAAACTGGCATTTGCTGTTCCACGTCCTCCTCACGATATCCAAAAAAAAAATGCCAGATGATTGACCCCTTACTATAGCCCAGGAGTAATAGGGTTCAGTGGCGGCTGGTAGTCTTTCAAACAGGGGAGGCTGGTTGGTTACGATATTTCCAGATTTTAAAAGAAAAAAGAAAAAACACATCAATTTTGCCCATACTCTTGCCTCTGATCTGGCTGATTGTTGGCAGGGTCACAAACTGTGAAATAACAGGTTCTTTTGGCCCATTAGCCTACTGTCCAATATACATGATGGTGGTGTTGGGGGGCATATTTTAACATTTTATATTTTAAAATTGTGGCATGTTGTTTAAAAATTGATCATTATTGAAAGCAGCTCTTTGTCAGGAACCTCAGCAGTAGAGCTGGGTGCCACACATTTCATTCAATGACACTTTCCCTATATTTTACTTATTTTGACTGAGAAATGTTTTATTGACAATTTTGATAACCCTTCACTTTTAATCCAGGTCTGTAGTGTGAAATGTTCTCGGCTGTGTTTTTGTTTAAAAATGTTTTCCAAATTGTAGCTGTGTTTAATTCATACCCAGAAAAATATATATTCCAATATAATATACTCAGCATAAACATTTTAAATAGATTCTATATTTTTGGTCCATCCATGACATATTACTAAAGTAGCCTATTTATTGTTGTTGATGTGGGTCACTTGCTGTTAGCCAATTCACTTTCTCGTACCAGGAGAGCTGAAAGGAACGAGTATTATTCCCTACCTTTTTCACCAAGTCAATTTGAGGCGTTGGTCTACCCTGCTCTTTAATTTTTTCCTCGAAAGGAAGACTGGCAAATGGCTTCGCCAAAATTAAATCAGCAATGCTTGGCATCCGTGCGCAGCTTTCTTGCTAGCTGACTAGCCCCCTCAAGTTCAGTCACTCAAATAAACGAAATTTCTGGAACTAAGATAGCAAACTTGACAACACTATATTTACACTTTATTTACAATGAAAATATATACAAACTAAAAAAGCTGGTAGAAACCGTATGTAATGAATGAAATCGAAATGTAAGCTGATCTCTTACAATACACCACAGCACTTGTGAATCCGCATGGGACTGAACCGAAATTCGCCGCTGCCTGTCTATAGTTGAAACGAGCTGTCAATCAAAGAAAATATCCGGCCGCTTTCACCAATCACCAGTCTCCTCGCGGAAAGCTTTGCCATGTCCCTCCCATGTGAGGCTGGGAGTCCGTAGGCGGGCATTTTCGCAGTATTTGTCCAATAACCGTCTTGCATTTTGAGATTGAAAAGCGCATAGCTCCCAAATGCCGTTGAGGTCCACTGAGGCTGGGAGTCCGTGAGACTCCGTGGGCGGGCATTTTCGCAGTATTTGTCCAATAACTGTCTTGCATTTTGATATTGAAAAGTGCATAGCTCCCAAATGCCATTGAAGTCCACTGAGGCTGCGCTGCATCGTGCTGTCACGAGGGGGAAAAACTCACGCACACATTAAAGTTATAAGGGAATGATTTCACACTGTAGTTGGGTTGAGCACATATATTTCTATGATTATGGATCTGAAATAGCAATATTATAAGGTCGGCTATAACATAAGCCTAGCACAATTCATCCTACACGATGTTCGTCATTTTTAGAGGAGGCTGAGCCTCCCTCGTTGTCTTGGAGCAATCGCCCGTGATAGGGTTATACCCAGAACAAATTAGTAACAAGCTGAAAATTTCAGAATATGTTCAGAATACCTTTAGGAATAACATACTAAAAATCCCCGGAAATCCCCCTTGTGCTCTCTGAGAAATTCAAGATGGCCGCCAAATGGAGATCTGCCCATATCTCAGGCCCAAAACAAAATATTAATGCAATTAAAAGGTCAGAATATATGTTTTGTAGGGTAGGAGAGTAAATTCCAACATGTGTGTATTAATTACATTGTGTGTTAACATTATATAATAACAATGTACACATTATTATAACAGTATATTTGTGTATAATGTGTTCACTTGCCATGTCTGGTTAGAATAGATTGTCATATTTTTGGCACTTCACCAGTTCACATTTATGAATGTGCACAGTACTATGAATATGTGTAGGTTTCATCCAGTCCAATCCTTGAATCAAGTATCAATTTTGAAACGCCCTGGCCCATAAATTCACATCCAAGAAGAAATAACAATGACTGTTATGACAAAATAATCGTTATGGTATCATGAAGATATCTCGTATGTTTTTGAAATGGCTTCAGTTCTTAATGTTTAGGACTAATAATTACAGACTTATAATTGTAAATCTATACCAGGCATGCAAACTGGTCAGGGGTGAAAAAGGTGAGAAGGATGCACGGGGACACGGCACGCGCGCAAAAGTACATTTCGTAGTCTACGTTACAAAAAAAATTGCAACCAGTGACATCTTGAATTTAATACAGTACAAAATAACTTTCCATAAACATGTCTTAATAAGTTACTGTTGAGTGGCCAGTAAATTGTACCATTTATTTGTCAGTGGCCGGTAAAGTTTGATATTTTGTGAAGTTAATTTTCACCCCTGTGTACAACACAGTGGGCTATTTACAAAAAGGTATATGACGCGGTACGCGGTGGTCCGGATCACCGTATTTTCCATACAAAACGAGGGCATTAATTAATTATTTTTCCTGGATTGTGGTCCGGTTCACCGTATGCTGTATTATATTACGATATAAATAAAAACTTACCAAAATCATACTGTGTTTGTCATTTAATACGAGTTTTTTTACAAAGTCGTACATCATTTGTTATTTTTTCTCAAACCGGAAGAGAAATGCATGCGTAAAACACACGCGCAATAAAAGATACCAGTTCTAACGCATGTAAAAAAGCGGGAGCTGCCACGAGGGAAGTGAAAAATAATTTTACCAACTTCACAGTAAGACTTTTTATTTGTCTTCTGAACTTGGTGGTCCGGACCACACCTGAAAACGGCGTGGTCCGGACCACAACGGTAGTCCGGACCACCGCGTCATATATTACTGCCTGTGCTATCTAACAGACCTACCCCAGAGGACACACCTGGCCAATCCCTGTCTGTCAATTTTCTTAAAGACATCACCTATGTGAAATCAGGGGCGGATCTCGAAAAATATTTATGGGGTGGCAAGAGGGGGGCAGGAATTTTTGAGGGGTGGCAACGTATTACAGACATGTATATATACTGAATTTAATCACAGTTTGACGACAAATAGTATGTACACACTACAAAAGGGCACAGACTGCCATTTACAAACTCATACAGATAAACTTAATCTCATGCCTTTATTGTTCACAAAGAACACACATTCTCAGATGAGGTCTATACCGTTTCTGGACAGTTTTATACTGTATATGCAAAAGAACAGACACTAAAAAACAACAATAACACTGCTTCAAGTTCAGCATGATTTAAACCATTTACACCAGTGTCACATTTTATAGTTTTTTTTCCTCACGCTTTGTAAAGGCTCACCAGTGAGCATAACATGAACTTGTCATGCCTACAACAGCTGAATGCGGCAATTTCCATGTTGCTCAGCAAAACGCTTCACAAATTTATCAAGATCTAATGCTTTTGTGCGCTTTGATTCAATGCTGAGTACAGCCAAACTTGATAGTCTCTTTTCTGTCATAGTCGACCGCAAATAAGTCTTTATGAGCCTGAGAGATGAAAAACTTCGTTCACAGGATGCACTGCTCACAGGCAAGACAACCGCTATTTTACACAACCTGAACAACTAAAAAAAACCCAACATCATCATCTTGGTATGGGTCCAAAAACAGTGAACTCCATGAGAGTGGTAGGACTCTCCTGTTCCCCCTTTTTTCTGTCTAGTACTCTCCTCGTCTGATGTAACTCATGTTTAAGATCCTCAATATTTGAATCATAAGCTTCAGCCAATAGCAATGTTTTCCTTGACAGACGGTGAATCAATATTAACTTTTGTGGCCGACTTTACACAAAACTAATGTCAGACCTAGCTAACATTAGGCCAAAAAAAAAAAAGTGTGTTTCAGGTAACATGAAATACTAAAATAAGGTCGGTAGGTAGGAAATTTTTTTTTTCTTAATTTGTTTTATTTTGTTCGAAAAAATTAACACAAGTAAACATCTTACAAAATAGTATTTTGGCACAGAATCCTTTATACCACACATCATAATAAAATAAGTGTTTTAAATCTTTAAACGAATAAAAAAAATATCGCAAGAGTTCGAGTTATGATCTGCGGAAACGTATTGCTGCCACACTCAAAAAAAAAAAATTGGCTTAGACTCAAGTAATTACGTGAAAAGATATTGTTAACAGAGTTATCACGTTTTTACAATATATTTATCATGTAATAACAATCACGTAATTTCATGATATTTTCATGTGATAATGTGAAAACACCTTATCAAGAAATAACGTGGAAAATATGGTTTAACGTCCTAGGCTAGGCTACTTCCATTAAAAGCAGACGGCCTCGCCTCGCCTACTGTAGAACTTGGGGTCGAGCAAAAACACGGAGCAAAAACATGGCTGAATCCTGAATGACTCCTATTTGTATAAATAGGGGACTACATAGGCGGCTAAATGTAGTGTTTTTCCCTGCCATGGAAGTGCACTTGTATACTGAAGAGGAAGCAATTTGCATTACAGCCAGGAGGGCTGATAGAAGTGGCAAAACATTTTACTTTTTATCGTTTCTTTCACAACTTGAATGCGTTGAAACAAAAAATTATGACAAACTAACGCCACTTACACTAAAATATCGAGGGAAATTTGTAATAAAAACTTTACGGTCGGCAATTTCGACGCGGAAATTCTCGATCGGTCGGGTTACCGGAAACACACTTTTTTTTTGCCTTACATGTATAGTTAGCTAAATAACCTTCTCCAACCTGATTTTTATCCTCTCAAAATCAGCATCGCAACTATACTAGCACTGTTCATTCATTATAATTTCATTTTTTGATAGATAGTTAATCAGCTTTTACCCCTTTCCTCCCGTGTCTCCTTTCCTCGCGACTCCTGGCTCCCTCGCTTTGCGCCTCTCAATTTTCCAAAACAACCAATCTCTGGCGTTATCTCGTGCTGCATTCGCTGCAGTCAGACATTGGAAATTCGCGCACGTAAATGTCAAATTGGCCGTAATTTTTCTTTGAATTCGTCGCTGCCAACTGGGGTAGCAGCAGGGGTGGCAAGGCTTTCTTTTAGAGTGGCATATGCCACCCCGGTAGATCCGCCCATGGTTATTCACCCCCGAGCGCGCTGGAAACTGTTCCATTGGTATTCAGATTCAGTCGCGAGATGAGGTTGCCAGATCTCTCTATAAAAAGGTGACTTTGCGGTCTGAATCTGTGGAATATTCGTAAGCGAGGACTGGCAACCAGCAGTGGGTTGTGCACCAGCTGATCAGAACTCCAATGGAAAAGAAGCGTGTTAGTAACTGTTTATCTTGATTGGCTGTAACCTTGGAAGTGAAATGTTTGGCAACAATAGCGTTGTAGCCTGCCTACCCCCCCCAAAAAAAAAAAAACTCTTCGGATCTACACGATTCACACAAGTGACCTATTTTGGGACCAAAACGGCGAATTTCGCCGAAAGGTGAGGAGTTTGCATGTGTGAAACAAAACACGTCCGGACAAAAAAAAAAAAAAATTTCTGTGAAATTGACTCATATACACTGGAGATCAAAATTAGAGAACAACTTATAAAAACTTGAATAATTTTGAAATAATACCATCTTCACTGCTCAACAGTTTAAGGACATTTTGTTGTGTCTATACCATGCTACAACAACACTTTTTCACAAAATGGATAACGCATTTCAACAAAAAACCTGCATTTTGCAAAAAATGCACTGATCAAAATTAGAGAACACTTTCAGGTGCCTCCCACTTAATGGTGCTAATCTAGCACATGGTGCTAATTTCCTTGATTATCAGTCAACCCCTATTTAAGTGGCATTCTAACTGCCAGTTTCATTGACTTTGCAAGATGGTGGGTCGTTCTAAAGTGACTGAAAGCCTCCGGCAGCAGGTTGTCCAGATGAAAACCAAAGGGATGACCCTATCAGCCATAGCAAGACAAGTTGATCGTTCCAAATCTGTGATTTCAAGAATATTGAATCTTTACAAAACTACAAACTCATTCAAGTCGCCCAAGAAGGCTGGTCGTCCACGGAAGACAAATGCAAGAGAGGACAGGTCACTGCGAAGGATGTCAATGGGTAATCGTTTCCATACTGCAGGTGGAATTGCTCGCCAGTTCAGTGCTGAACATGGTAAGGATCTGTCTCGCCATACAGTGGCTCGCCGTTTAAGAGCATTTGGACTGAAGGCCCACACTGCAGTGACCAAACCTCTCATTAGCAAAAAAAAATCAAAAAGCTAGACTGAGCTTTGCTGAGGAGCATGTTGTGTGGACAGAGGAGAACTGGTCCAGGGTTCACTTCAGTGATGAAAGCAAATTTAATTTATTTGGGTCTGATGGGAAGCATTATGTTCGGCGACACATTGGAGAAAGACTAAACCCAAAGTGTGTAAAGAAGTCAGTGAAAGGTGGAGGAGGAAGTGTCATGGTTTGGGGCATGTTTTCTGCTGCGGGAGTTGGGCCTCTTGTACAGCTACATGGCCGAGTGAATGCAAATGTGTATCAGAACCTTCTTCAACAGCACATGGTTCCTTACTTGCGTTCATCGCCCAATCAGCCTGCAGTCTTTATGCAGGACAATGCTCCATGTCACACAGCAAAACGGGTAAAGAATTTCCTTGAAGGTGAAAACATTGAATTAATGGCATGGCCTGCCCAGAGTCCTGATCTCAACCCAATAGAGAACCTCTGGAAAATCCTTGGTGACAAAGTTATGGTCAAGAAACCCTCTACAATCACCGAACTGTGGAGGAGGCTGGAAGAAGAATGGACCAAAATCACACCAGAGCAGTGTGAGAGACTAGTGCTATCCTGTGGCCGCAGATGTGCTGAAGTCATTCACAGCAGAGGCCTGTACACTTCTTACTAATTGCTGACTGTTGTAACCTTCAGATTTTTGTTCCAGATTGTTGTTCTCTAATTTTGATCAGTGTGTTCTCTAATTTTGATCAGTGTGTTCTCTAATTTTGATCAGTGCGTTTTCTGAAAAATATTTTTTTTTGTGAAATGCCTTTAGTCATTTTGTGAAAAAAATGTTGTTGAACCATGATATGGACACAATAAAATGTCATTTAACTGTTGAGCAGTGAAGATGGTATTATTTCAAAATTATTCAAGTTTTTATAAGTTGTTCTCTAATTTTGATCTCCAGTGTACAGAACTGTACAGTGTTCACTCACTTGAGGATTTTCATATGCAAGAATAAATCACTTTCACTAAACATTCACAAAAAATGTGTTTGCTGAATCCATTCAATCCAATCAGAAGTCTGTGAAGAAGCCAATATCTCTAATATTTCTACTCATATTTCTGAAAGGCGGGGTACACCCTGGACAAGTCGCCAGGTCATCACAGGGCTGACACTAGACACAGACAATCATTCACACTCACATTCACACCTACGGTCAATTTAGAGTCACCAGTTAACCTAACCTGCATGTCTTTGGACTGTGGGGGAAACCGGAGCACCCGGAGGAAACCCACGCGGACACGGGGAGAATATGCAAACTCCGCACAAAAAGGCCCTCGCCGGCCACGGGGCTCGAACCCAGGACCTTCTTGCTGTGAGGCGACAGTGCTGACTGCTACACCACCGTGCCACCCTTAATTTTTTTTTATTGCTGTAAATTTTGTTAATTATGCCTTAGATATCACGGTAATGTGTAAATAATGTAATGTATCTACATTGGTTGTAAATTTAATTAAGTTCATTTCATTCATAATTATCATACTTTTTTAAAAAATAATTTAAATAAATAAATTTAAACAACCTGGCTGATAACACACACTGAAGGCTCAATCCCAAATCACTTCCTCCTTCTTATACAAGTGCCCTACACAGCGAGCCCCTGTAGTCTCTCTAGTGCACTCTATGCGCCTTATGGAGCGGTTTGGTCTTCAGCGCAACAGATTTCCTCTTCATCAGCGCGGTGGAGCAACAGGACAGGGGGCGTTTCCAGCTGCGCAGCGCTCACTTTCACTTAGCCTGTTAGGCAGAGCAGGCAGCTGCAACACATATTTTGACTATGTAGCCAGAAGAAGCTATACATGCTCCAAAATAGGATTAAATTATAAATAAATGGCCTTGACAGACTTGTGTTTAAGCGGTGCGTTAAAGCTCTTGCTAGCTACATGGCTAAGTAGCAACAAGCCTGAGTGTAAAGTAACAGAACTTCACTGCTACTAGCAAGCTGTACTAACTCAGGAGCTAACTCTGGTGTCGGGTCTGTTCCCTGAGCAAATGTTCCAGTCATTTTACACCCAAAGTGGAAATATTTCCGCGGACTAAATGACGAACAGCAGCATCTCCTCTCTTTCCTTTCCTCTCCGCCCAGCGCGCCGGTACGTGAACTCCTTCCGGGTGACCGTCAGCCAACCTCTCGCCTCCCTAAACACACACACAAAGCCCACTAACTCGACCCAGACAACCATGTCCTGTCAAACACACTCGGCTCTGCCACGTCGGACAAAACGCACACATAAAAAGCTGAGAGTTTGTTCGTGACCAAACGACACACACTCTCCGATAACACGCTGATGCGTAGAGGGGCCTCCAGCAAGCACGCCATCTCTCTCTCCCCCTGAGCGAGAGACGATCCGCCCCGACCTGAACAAATCTCACAGTATTATGTCCAACGTCTGTAGCAACCTCTTTCTCCAACCATTCCCAGCGGAACTTGTTTTTCACTATTCTGTCGATTTCTTTAACTCGATTTGCATCTTTACGCTCGATCACGGAGGCTGCCATCTTTCAACTCTGTTTGAAGCGAGCTTACGTACAGCTATCGAACAAGCGCGTTCATTGGTTGTTACAGAGCGATGGGCCAATCATGTACCTCGTTTCATCTCAATGACGGAATTACTGAAAGTCGGAACGAATAGGATATGAATGCGGATATTTGAGCGAAAAATCGGAAAAAAAAATCAAATTTTGAGGTGAAAAAAGCAGAATTTCGCGAAAAATCACATCCCTGTATTTAGTAGTACATAAAACATGCAACTACAAAGATAATGAAATAAGCTGGAAATCATAAGATTATAATAAAAATCAATTACCAGCCCATTCATTGAAGATGGAGAATTCAGAGACTGAGTATTTTCAATAAAGGAGATGCAGGAAGAACCAGCCAAGCTGACTCTACCTGTAAATTTACAGCTGTAGTCAATGATTTTTAGACTATCAAGGTACATATCAAGAGCAGGCAAATACAAGGAAATAAATGGATAAAGTTGTACAGCAAGAATGTTTTATTGAATTTTGTAAGTTTGAACAAATCAACAGAGGACAAAGAGGCACGCAATTCATCATGTTAAAAATAAACACAAAGACAATGACCAGACTTGTGTCTGCATCAACATTTAAGTCCTGACTAATGGAATGGACCCTTGTTGCACGTGTTTATATCATCCCTCCAGTTTGACAGATTCTAAAACACTTCTGGCCTCCTTGTATTCTTCTGATTCTTCCAGATCTACCTCAATTTCCTGAAATACAAAGGAATAGCAAACAAACAAATATAGATCACCAATGAATTTATATCATATAGCATCATAAGATTCAAAATCTCTCAGGAAATCATAAATATACTCTAATTTAAGACAGTCTGGCTTAACAGCCTTGGCACCAGTCCTTTATCTTCCTCCCCTAAATCTCACTGTAGTACTCTTCCTGAATTTCTGAGGTCTGTTTTTCCCCCCAAACGTAACAATGTTTGGTCAATGAAAGGAACACAGTGAAAAAAATTTTCATGACAACTGACTCCTGAGTGGCACAAGAGAAAAAGCATTCATCCCATCATCCAGTTCGAATCCCGATGATGCCACAGCCATCCATGGCTAGGAGTTCAAGAGAACAAAATTGGCCTGTGCTGTCAGGGAGAGAGGGTGGCATACTTTCTCTCCGCTGTCAATTACAGTGACACGAGTTCATGCATATGAAAGTGGGCAGATAGCACTTTCCTCCAAGTGTTACGCCACCCCCCAATGGTGCATAAACAGGACTTCGAAAAGATATGGCTGGCTGGCATCATGTGCTTTGGAGGAAGCATATCACCCTTCCTGGTTGGTATTTGTTGTGTGATAAGGGGACCCATCTAGTGGGTGCCATGCTTTAGACAGAACCACCTTTTCTGAAGTATCCCTGCCCTGATGTGCTGGCTAACAGGTGGAAATAAAAATGAAATTGAGATGTTCTAGTCTAACTGCAATCTATTTAGCCACAAAATTGGTGCAAGAGAGATATTATTTAAAGTCAGTGTAAACTAGTAATACTGTATGGTGTTCCAAGTTTGTCGTCACAGCACAGAAAAACATGTTATTAACTCTCTGGGGTCGAGAGCTTCGCCAGTGAAGCTCAGCAGGTTTAGAATGAGTAGGTCATGTATTGAGATAAATATATCTTTGCGAGTTTTTAAATCATACAAACATGATAAACAGTGACAGAAACTTTATACTTTACCCTTTCCTATATGCCCAGTGCCAAATATATTTTTTAAATTACCTAAATTAGATGAAACATAAAACTTGTCACCTTACACAGGCACACCGGAGTCGGAGAGCTGAGCGCCCACTTACACATTCAAAAAAGACTATTCACATAATGGCATGATGATCACTTTCATTCTTTCAGTTTCGATTGGTTTCTCTTTCGCCGTGGGAACACCCACCATAAATAGGATAAAATCTGTCACAGATCAGCCTATTTGGAGGTAAAATTTATTGCGAGATGACACGAATTTTACGTGCTTCAGATGATTCATAATTCAATTCATGATTCAATTAAATCTTGAGAACTGCGACACTGATGAGCAGTGCTGCCTTTTTTTTTTTTTTTAAACTTCGACTCGATCCAGCCAAAGATCAACTTAAGTGTACATATTTCTTCTATTTATTATGAGCAGATTGGTTGATATGCATGCGCTGCTACGCATACACAGGAAAAATGACAGCAATTTTTCCAGAGTTAAAAGTATTCCTCAAAAATAGTTAATTTTGCTCCATTTTGAGTTGAGAGTAAAATTTGGAGTTGGAGCAAAATCAGAGTAATTGTGTAACAGAGTTGGTTGTGGCTCTGAACTGAGTAGAACAGTACACGAGTTAATTTCAAGACACACTGAATAGACTCATTCCAAAATGAAGTCAAATACCAGATAAATTATGTTGTAAAAAGCAGTTTTAGAATTGTGTTGGAATGTATGAATTACCTTACCCATTGTACCAAACTGTTTTGATCAGTTGACCTGATGGGATTAAGAGTTGGCAGTGGGAGGGGTTTTCCCCTCTTCTCATTGAATGGAATTTTTTACATTTCTCATTGAATACCCTCCCACTGCTAATCCTTTATCCCAAAACATTAGGACATTTTTTTGATGGCCAGTTAATTGTTCAAATCAATGGAGCAGAATTTAGTTTTTGTACTTGATACATTCCTAAGACTGAACAGAATCACCTCAAGTGATCAAAATGGTTCGTCACAATCGGCAAGGTCATGTTTTTTTCACACATTCCAACACCATTCTAAAACTTCTTTTTACATCTTCATTTATCTGTTATTTTTTTTTAAAAGTACAATCATGACATACATATTAAATGTAGCTGAACTTGTGCCGAATACAAAAGTCATATGACTTTGAAAATACTGCTTAGATTTGTTGAAATTAACAAAATCAGAGCATACCAAAATCATTAGGGTCAGAAAATACCCTCAGACCCCAGAGGGTTAATCACCTAGCCAAACTTGAATGATTCAATTAAAAAAAAATAAAAAAAATTGGTTTCATAATAGCAGTACTCTGCTCTGAGACATTGGGGGCATGTCTGCTGAAGGTGCTGAAACCACACCCAATCTCAGGAAAGGTGTAGCCTCTCTCAACTGTCAAATTACCACCATGACCTGAAAAACGAATGCTAGCAGTCTTACATGTTTGAGGCACCAGATTCAAAATCCGATTTGGATCCAGAAGACACTGACCTACCCAAGAATCAACTTTGTTCCTTTCAGTCTGCAACAATTACAAGTTAGCAATATGCATCACTGACTAGCATAACTTGCCATAGTCAATAAATAACAGGGAAAACATTGTCACATTACCAGATAATTTTATTTGTCTGTATAGTCACAGATCAAACTCGCAATCATCCTTGCACTCCACCATAAAAGTTTATTTATATGACTTGTTTATTCATCCATTTATATATTTTTTTGTTTACGAGTAGAATAAAGGTGTTACAGGGATAGACAGTGTGAACCAAGCACTTTATGGAGATGTGCTAGCCCCTGAAAGGTTGTAGGGAACCAAATTGGAGGGAACAGGAAGATGGTACATTCTGACCACCGAACATCTCAAGTGCAACCATGTGCCTAATTTGGGAACTAGGGAGCACTGGCACACCACTTAGCTGTATTACCCCACTGGATTGTCAGAAGGTGCACTCTTGGGCAATGGTGCTTGTGAGACACAAGGAAGATGCATTCGTGGGATGAAGGAATAGCTAGCTACCAAGCTGTTGGCTGTAGTATGTCTAGTAACTCATAATCAAGCTAGATAACCACTGATGCTAATGCAGCTCTAAATTTTATAACGTTATCATGTTAGGGGAAGGGTTATGCCAAGTATGGCATGCATCATCGATCATATGATATTTGACCCACCCAAAAAATCCTGAACACACAAAAAAAAAGAAAAACTAATGGTCTAACTCCAGAATTTAGTACATTTCAGTCTTTTCATGTTTTCAGCAACTATTTTATAACC
Source organism: Neoarius graeffei (assembly GCF_027579695.1). Classification (NCBI taxonomy): domain Eukaryota; kingdom Metazoa; phylum Chordata; class Actinopteri; order Siluriformes; family Ariidae; genus Neoarius; species Neoarius graeffei. The sequence goes on along the minus strand of NC_083580.1, from coordinate 24,729,461 downwards.
TACATATGCGTGTTTAGAAATAAATCTCTGAATTTGTTTTACACAGACTTTAATGGCAAAGAGTACACGCCATTTTTTTTTTTTACAGTTTATCTTTATTGTAAGGTTTTTTTTTTTAAATACAGTTTTAATGGCCTACCCAAAATGGAATTTCCCTAAATGTTTTTTACCTTATAATTTGTGCACTCTAGTATTATGCATTGCCATTTCACACCTCATATTTAACTGAATTAATTAAAAGCTCAGTGTTGGTAGGACATTAATTAATTTCACTTTACAGCACTGAGTTATATAATGTCTTAGAAAAGCTGAAGCAGTGCTTATTTCCTAAAAACTATTTGTGGGCTTTTATGACATTGCTCTCATAACAAAAGACACCATGATTAAAGTCGGAGGATTACTTCAAAAGGCCTACTATGGTGGGGGAAGAAAAAAAAAAAAACTGCTGTTATGCATGTCACTGGGCTAACTGGTTAAGAGGTCATTATAAAAGCATTGAAAGTGAATCATTTTGGAAAAGTTTATAAATATGGACTGTGTGAAAAGCTCTTTTTTTGGTCTAATCTGGCCTCTATGGGGCACTACAACACAGTGTTGTGTCAGATTACTCCAGATGTGTTTTTGTAAATAGTACAAGTATTGCATCATTGCTTAAATAAATCTAAAAATATACAAGTCTGGTCACCAAGTACGTAACTTCAGAATATCTCTCTCACACACGCGCGTGTGCATTTTCTCCAAATCACACAATAGTATTTGTGAAATATATATTACAATATATTTCACAAATACTATTCTGTGTGATTTGGAGAACTCACACAGGTGAATTTGGTCATCAAAAGAGAAAGGGTGTTCATGCTCACCAACAGCTGCTGCAGATCAGCATGAGCCATGGCTAAACGGCGGTGACAGTCTGGAATCATCATTCTTGACTCCTGCAACACCTCCATCTGTTACACATGCAGACCCCCTTGGTTATCATCAAGTACACACATAAAAGCAAGGCTTTCTCTGCATCCACTTCAGATGAAAGGTGAGCTCATCCTTGCTCCCAGTCTGTCTGTCTCTCTCTCACACACACACTTATGTAGCATGTCCAAATTTACCATTTCTCCTCATTTCAAAACCTGGCAGTGTGCTTGCTTATTAGCTGTATGCAGCATTATCCCAAGGTAAAATTTATGGAATTTATGGCTGTTGTAGCCATCTGCCTCATCGTTTGGCATGTTGTGTATTCTGAGATGTGCTTCTGCTCACCAAAGGTCGTAAAGAAACATTGAGTTACTGTACCCTTCCTGTTACAGATGGGGTAAAGGTGGTCATCAGGGATAGAGGAGGTGGGGCAAGTGGCCAGTGTGTGTGTGTGTGTGTGTGTGTGTGTGTGTGTGTGTGTGTGTGTATATACATTCATGGGGAACTTTATTAGATAGATCTGTATCATCCATCAGAATGGGCAAAATTTATCATCTCATTGATTTTGACTGTGGCATGATTGTTGGTGCGAGACAGGCCGGTTTGACTATTTTTATATCTGTTGATCTCCTGGGATTTTCAAACATACAGTCTCAAGAGTTTACTCAGAATGGTGCAATAAAGAAAAAAGGGGGAAAAACAAAACAAAACCAACCATCCAGTGTGTGGCAGTTCTGCGGATGGAAAAGTCTTGATGAGGGAGGTCAACAGAGAATGATCAGACTGGTTTGAGCTGACAAAGGCTATAGTAACTCAAGTAACTTTTGTGGTAAGCAGAAAAGTATCTCAGAATGCACAAGGTGTCAAACCTTGAGGTAGATGGTCTATAACATAAGATGACCACGTCCGGTTACAATTCTGTCAGCCAGGAACAGAAAGCTAAGGCTGTAATGGACACAGGCTCTCCCAAACTGGAGTTGAAGAATGGAAAAATGTAGCCTAGTCTGATGAATCTCCATTTCTGCTGAGGCATACAGGTAATGGGGTCAAATTTGCCATCAACAGCATGAATCCATGGACTGAATCCAATGCCGCAGTGGCTAATAACAGGGTGGATTCCTGGTGGGCTGTGGGGTTGGTGACGCAATAAACTTCATGTTAGCTTTATAATTTAGAACTACTTGTTGAAGCATAGCCGACAGACAGCTGCGCTCGGAGCCACATACAGGTAGTTTACTGATCACACCCCCTGCCTCCCCATACAAGGGGCAGTGAGACAATGAGGACAGCTCTCCAGGATCTGTAATTGGTCGCTTGATTTCAGGCTGGTCACATGACAAATATCTTTAAGCCTTTGTCACATGTACATTAGGGTACAGTGAAATTCTCTCTGCATTTAACCCATCTGGGGATGTGAGCACACACCCAGAGCAGTGGGCAACTGTGCTGTAGAGCCTGGGGAATATACAGGTTTACACAGTTATACCAAAGAACTCTTAGACTTTTAAACAATATACTTGGTACATCTCAAACAAACAATCAGAATACCAGGAAAAGCTTCAATAGTTTCCATTACTTATTTAAGAAAGTGAAAATTATATGCACAGTATTCTAGACTCATTACATGTAAACTAAAATGTTAAGCATTTTTCTATTTTAATTTTGATAATTATGGCCTACAGTGCAAAATAAACCCTCAAAATGAGGATTTTTCATCGAGTTTGAGTAAAAACAGTATACATGCCATGTAACTTTCTGTTTAGTTCAGTACATGCAACCACAATCATGGGGAAGACCACTGACTTGACAGTCAAGATGATCGACACCCTCCACAAAGACAGTAAGCCACAGGTGGTCATTACTGAAAAGGCTGGCTGGAAAAAGGTGCACAAGCAACAGGGATAACCGTAGCCTTGAGAGGACTGTCAAGAAAAGGTCAATTCAAAAACTTGGGAGAGCTTCACAAGGAGTGGACTGAGGCTGGTGTCAGTGCATCAAGAGCCACCATGCAGAGACATCTTCAGGAAAGGGGCTACAACTGTCACATTCCTAATATCAAGTCACTCCTGAACCAGAGAAAATGTCAGAAGCGTCTTACCTGGACTAAAGAGAGAGAACTGGATTGTTGCTCAGTGGTCCAAAGTCCTCTGTTCAGATTAAATTAAATTTTGTATTCAATTTGGAAATCAACATCCTAGAGTCTGGAGGAAGAGTGGAGAGGCACAGAATCCAAGGTGCTTGAAGTCCAGTGTGAAGCTTCTGCAGTCTGTGATGATTTGAGGTGCCATGTCATCTGCTGGTGTTGGTCCACTGTGCTTTATCAAGTCCAAAGTCAATGCAGCCATCTACCAGGAGATTTTAGAGCACATCAGGCTTCCATTTGTTGACCAGCTTTATGGAGATGCCGATTTCCTTTTCCAGCAAGATTTAGCACCTGCCCACAGTGCCAAAACTACTACCAAATGGTTTGCTGACCATGATATTACTGTGCTTGATTGGCCAGTGAACTCACCTGACCTGAGAATCTATATAGATTATTGTCGAGGAAGAGGAGAAACACCGACCCAAAAATACAGACAAGCTGAAGGCCGTTATCAAAGTAACATGGGCTTCAGTAACAACTCAGCAGTGCCACAGGCTGTTCACCTCCATGCCATGCTGCATTGATGCAGTAATTTGTGGTAAAGAAGCTCCAACCAAGTATTAAGTGCATAAATGAACATACTTTTCAGAAGTTGGACACTTCTACATAGTAAATACTTAAACTGCAGATTTGTCATTGCAGACATCCCAACAGAGTGTGTGGGCCACTCAGATGACTCCTGGACTGAAAAATTGGCCCCACTCTGGCCCTGGCCCAATCTGCCTTGTGTCCAGAAGTCCAGACTGGTGGCAGTTGGTGTAATGGTGGGGGAAATATTTATTTGGCATACTTTGGGCCTGTTAAAAATCAATGAATCATCACTTGTGTACAACAGCTTATTTGAGCATTTTTGCTGACCATGTGCATAACTTCATGACCACAATTCACCCATTATCTATGGCTACTTCCAGCATGATAGTGCACCATGTCACAAAGCACAAGTTGTCTCAAAATGCTTTTAACACTTTTGGCACGTGGCAGAACAGGAGACTCGCAGCATGAAAGGGTACCTGAAAAATCTGCAGGAATTGCATGATGCAATTACGTCAACATGGACCAGAATGTCAAAAGAATGTTTCCAACATGATGTGGAATACATGCCATGACGAATTGAGGCTGTTCCGAGAGCAAAGGGCAGTCTTTCCCAGTATTAAAAGTGTGTTCATAATAAAGCACTCAACAAGTGCATACAGTGGCTTTTGAAACACTTGTTATAGATTTAATTTTAAATGGATTAGATTTGCTTTTCTGAATATTAAGCTAAACAATAATTCAATGACAAAAGCAAAAACAATTTTTTAGATTTTTTGTAATCTCTTTAGATTAGTATTCAGATGCTATATTCAGTACATTGTAGAAGCATCTTTGACACAGCAGTTACATCAAGTCTTCTTGGGCAAGTCTCGGGCTCAAAGCAAACTGGATAGGTAGTGTCTGAATTAATTTCAGGCCTCTTGAGAGATGGTGTTCATGAGGTTCCAATTCTGCACTTTGGCTTGGCCACTCAATGACATTCAGAGACTTCTCCATGACCTCTTTGTATTCCATCAAATTCCACCCTCAATTACAACTCCTAAAACCATACAAAAACCTGAAACTGGCCCAAAAGTTTTCAGCCACAGCAAAAGGCAGACACCATTTATTTATTAAATACATCTCAGGGGAGAAAAGTTAACAGTGGAACACATTTCTGATATATACAGTGGCTGTAAAAAAAAAAAAAAAACCTCAGTTCCTGTAATTGATCAAACTGGTTCGAATAACAAATGACAAATACACATTCTTCCCATCAGTACTTGGGACTGCAAAATTATATCCTCCTACAGTGATTTTTTTTTCAGACAAAATTGTGTGTCAGCAAGTATTTCAAAGAATATCAAAAACTGAAATGCTGCTTGTGCAAGTACTCAAGCCCCCAAATTCCTGAAGCTCCAGATGAAAGATGGTCTTAAGGAGGACACAACTGGCTTAAATTGTCCTTCACCTGTGAAATAATAAAACTGCTCCCATTTTCTGAAAAAGAAAACCTTCAGTTGAACCATCATTGAAGAGACGGTCTGAAGGAAAGGAGTGAAAAAGATGATCAAAGAGCATTCTAAAGAAGTTAAAGGTAACAGAATTTCATTATGTTCAACTTGGGAACAAGGTAGAACATCCCAGTAAGCACTGTTGGATCAATAGTAAGGAAGCGAAAGCTGCATCACACCACCCAAGTACTACTTAGAAAAGGTCCTCCATCAAAAAAAAAAAAAACCAGACAAGACAGACACTAGTGAGGGAAGCCACAGTGAGGTCAACAGTCACTCTGAAGAATTTACAGGAGTACAGTGGCTGAGAGTAGAGTTAAGGTGTACCAGACAACTATGTCAAGAGCTCTGCTGGGCTCAGGCAATTACTAAAACCCGGGACGGAACGGGATGGTACCGGTTTTAGCAACAACTGCGGGGAGGTTTTACCAACAACCCTCAGCTCACTCCGGGAGGATTGGTGCAACTGAACTCACTTTCCTTTTTAAATAAGTGAATGAATACTTTCCTTTTCTTGTAGTTTTCTTTTCCTTTAATTGTTGATACTGCACCCTCTTTCAATATGGGCTTATAGCCAATGCTCCTCAACAGATCAGAGGTCTCATACGAGTCTTCAGTAAAATGCGCAGAGCAGAGGAGAGACCACTTCATAGGTGCCCAATGTGCCCATGAACTTCTCACAAAACACGTCCAAATCTTTGCAGTTTGAACATTCTTGGGCCATGAATCCAACGTAAATCCAGCTTCTGTCATGTTGCTGTACCGGCCAGCAACACATCTACGTGGCATGGCGATAAATTAGCTCAAAATGGAGGACTGGAGTTGCAGTCAGCTCTGTGTTTTAGTATAGCGGAAGTGGCGATAAGCCCGATAGACTTCCTGTTGTGACGTTACGGACATCAAGGTCATTCACTCAGACCGCTAACTATATAAAAATCACTTTCATCGTAAAAATTACTATATTAGATTTATTGTTAACGCTTAAAACTATTCCTGTGCCATTCTTGAGGTTTCAAGGCATTTATAAATGAAAGTGAGGCCATGGCTGTGTATATGCTTTAAGGCCTGGGTGCCCACTACGTCAATCACAATCGACCGGTCGATCTCGAAGGCAGGGATGGTAGATCTCATGATTGATATGTAAATATTAAATGTATTTGTTATGAAATAAAAAAAAAAAAAAAGTCGTGGTCATTTTTACATGTAAACAAATTCGCTTTTTCCCCTGAAGCGAAATGTCAGCCAAGCGCTGCGTCAAAAAAAAAAAAATGTTACATTAGGTTACCATGACAACCAGTAAAATGAAACTGCTGGTTTCAAAGATGCAGCGCCGTGATTTAGGAAACTTCCGAAACCTCGCCTCGGAGCTGGAGATGCAAGGGAGGGCGTTTGCACAACTTAACAGTGCGCGCTACACTGAGCAGATTGAAATTCTCCAGTCAGAGTTTGAGAAGCGATTTCAAGACTTTGCTTTGCTCGAGCCACTAGCTACATTCATGTGCCACCCATTCGGGGAAGATACTGAGGTGGATTCCCTCGCCTCAAAAGTTGCAGCACTGTTTCAGCTGAACACGTCTGCCGTGCAAGACGAGATGCTGCAGTCTGACATCGAGTTGAAGTCCAGGGCGCATGGGCCGTTTTGGAATTTACTCACGGAGGCGAAGTACCCGAACATGCGGCAATGTGCCACCTCCTTAACCGCATTGTTTGGCTCCACTTATTTGTGCGAGTCGGCCTTTTCGCATATGAAGATCATTAAGTCTAAATACCGCTCCAGTATGTCCGACGATCATCTCGAGGCCTGCTTGAGGCTTGCTACTAGCAGCTACTGTCCGGACTATGCAGCCCTCTCTGACTCCCTCCAGTGCCGATCATCGGATTAAGATCTGATTTAGGGCCTACATCAGTATGCTATGTATTAATGTTGTGCTGTTGCTAAGTTCCATGGTTAAAAAAATAAAAAATATATATAAAAAGGAGGAAAAATGTTTTTATATAAAATTGTTGTAAATGTCAAATCTCTGTCTAGCAGGCTATACAAAAGTCAATTGATGTGAACAATGTTTTGGGGTTTACAATGCCTGTGTGGATGCATTTAACTTTTTTTCTAAACATAGCCCATTTTTTTTTTTTTTTTACAGTGGGCTTGTTTCATGTTTACTTATTAGTAGTTTGCGGTTTATAAAAGTTAAGTGATTTGAACAAAAATACGTTTAGGAGTACAAAGCTTATGCATTTAACATAATTTGAATGTAAATTTCAGTCACCTTTTTGTATGCATGTTTGCATATTATTAAACAAATTGCATATGAATGTTTATAAATCAAAACAAGTGTCATTATTGTTATTATTATTAGTAGTAGTAGTAGTAGCAGCAGCAGCAGCACTAGTAGTCATAGTAGGCCTAGTAGTGGTAACAACCTAGTCCGAGTAGATCATATTAACATGGTCATTTTAAAAGTAGCTCGCGAATCAAAATATTGTGGGCACCCCTGCTTTAAGGTAACTCTCCACAAACTTCACGCAATACTTTCCTGGAATTTCTGCTCATTCCTTCTAACAAAACTAGTGCAACTCAGTCAGGTTTGTGGTCCTACTTGCTCAGACACTTGCCCCCTCCAAGTTCACTCTAATACTGCGGTCTCAGAAGTAGCCGGTCACCGGCGGCAAATCGCCGTCTGTGGCTTGTTATGCCGCCGGCTATTGTCAGTCGAGTCACAAAATTTAATATTAAATATTTCTGATGGCAAAAAAAAAAAAAAATTGTGAACGTAAATTACATCCACTATGTCATGTATGTCCGTTGCCGCGTCAACTTTGTTTACATCCTCGACATGAGTGCAGCCACTACTCCCCCTTGTGCCATATGTAAGCCGTACTCTGATTGGCTTAGTGTGTTCCATGGACTGTGAATGGTTCATACCATCATGTGACTCACAAATGGCGACGAAGAGAGTTGCAGGCGGCTCCATGCTGGATGCGTGGCTAAAAAGGTCTAGAGGGAAAGGCAAGTACGTTTTGAACACAAATTTATTCTGTCATTGTGTTGATATAGAAAAATAAATGCGTCTTAGTCCACCGTTTCTCAGCCTTGCTTAAGACATTATAATCGCAGACCGTAAAGTTGACTCTGCGTTTGACAGCTGCTCGAAAAAACAAAAACTGTGCGTAACAACGCTAATCAAGCTTAAACTAGACGACCCGCCTCAAATACCCGTCCTGGGTAAAACGTTATCCCAATTTTAGATGACCTGTTCCAAACCATCCCGCCCCATGGGGAAAAGAAAAAAAAAAAATTATATATATTTGTTGTGCCTAACCCGCACTAAATAACTAGATTTATATAATTTCTATTCAGTAGGCCCCTACATGATTAGGTTGATGAGATTTGGATAAAACTTATTTTCAGTAGAAATGCTGAGACTGTCAATGAGTGCTGCTAGCTGCTGTTTTTTAATACCGATGAAGTCAGCTGATGAAGTAGATGTAGCTGCATTTTATGTAACAGTTTATTGACTGCCAAAAAATAAACATTTTGATTATAATTGAAGTTGTTTTGTTCTTCATCTGTATTCAAGATTTCACCATATTCTTCAATAGTATTAGAGAATCTGGAGAAACTTGTCACCTTAGCTTAGTCAAAGTGCACATCAGACTTAAAATTATTATATCATCCATATGTGGATTTCAATCTGACTACTTTTTATGTGTTTGTTTGCAAATATTTCTGAAATTTGATAAAATGACTGAGGTATGGTTTCATATTTCAAGTTTCCAAATAGTATTGATTACCCTTTATTTTCACTGTTAAAAGTTACCAGAGGCCACCATTTCTCAGTGCATTTCATAAAGTTTTCCGTGCCAAAAGGGGGGGCGCACCCCCCTTTGAAACCCCCCCTGCACGCTTTGCGTGCATGTCGTCTGCCGCTGGCAGACATTTTACCATTTTGCACCCTGCTGTAAATTTATACCCTGCTATTCTCCCAAACTTTGAAGCCCCTGTAATAACTGTCCATGGGATACAGGTCAGGGCTTTATGATTGCACTCCAATACTTTCACTTCGTTATCTTTACAGATGCTGTGTATAAGAATTTCTAAGAGTTTTATAGTACATACTTTGTCTTGTAGCTCAAGAGGCAATAGTGAGTCAGTGTAGTGTTCAGTCCGCACTCAGCCCTTTATATAAAATCAGTCAGCACTTGTGTATTTTATATGCATGTGTGTATGCATTTCTGATGCATTATAAATAAAAACATACACACCACTCATGACTAAAGTTAGAATGTATTAGCCCAGTAGTGGCTGGACACCTGGTAGGGGTGGACACCAGCTTTGATGATATACTGCCCCCTATTTGTTTAGAATGTGTTGTATGAATTTGCCAGGTAGCCAAATTCTTATGCATTGCTCCTTTAAGCAATTTTGTTACAACTATTAAGCTATGCTTAGGATAATTGTTCTGCTGAAAGAACCAGTTGGGATCAAGCTTTAACTTTCTGGATCACCATCACACCTATATGTGCTCCACATTAACCAACTCTATACAGTACATTTTCTGATACATTTTGCATTTACCTGTTTCTTGATGAGATACTCGTCCCCTGCCTCGGCTTTCAGGCGCTCGATTCTCTCCTCCTGCTGTTTTGCCTCCTTTATGTACAATACCTCTTCTTTAGCCAGTCTACAAAATAAATAATTAAATAAATAAAGCAAAAGAAAGGTCATAGACGACAGGGATCTAACCACAAAGAGAAGCTACATATTTAACCTTCTGAACCCTAGGCTATTTTCAGGGTAATTTCACTACCTCCACTTTAAAGCTCTTATCTTGGTCATTTTAAGGGCTAGGCATGCATGCTATATCTTGCTTCCCCCACCCCCCCAGAACAGTCTAGGAAGTCCAGACCTTCCATAATTATGATAATACTTGCATTTTTTAAAATATTAATGGGGAAAATAAAAAGAGCATCTGATATGTTTTTAACATGAATCTCACCATGAAATGCTGGCAGTAGATATATCTTTTCATAATTGTGTAGGGGACATTGTCGGGAATCTGGTAATATCAAATCCCGGGGGGGGTTAAATTACTTCATGACTTAGTAACTTGCAAATATATGTGCTTAGAGCCTAATGGAAAATGTTCATTGTTTTATTTGCTCCATCATTGGAAAGGGGTCATTCTGCTGTTTATTTTGATTTGCAGCACTTTGTGAAGTGATGGGAACTTATTCTGCCAAGAAACAGGAGTGTGAAAATAGGAAATTAAATTAGTAAAGATATTACTTTGCAGAAGTTTGATCTGTCTTCATAAATGTGATTAAGTCAGTATGTACAAATATTACACAAATTTGACCATCATTAAAAAAAGCTCCAGTTCTGTTCTATCTTGGTCAGGCCCTTCAATTACATGACCCTGCGATGGATAATGTCATAGGCGCCCAAATTAAAAAGGAGCCCAAATTAAGGTCAAGTGCCCAAAATATGCTACCAAAAGTTAAAAAAAAAAAAAAAAAAAAAAAAAAAAAAAAAAATTGCTTAAATAAACTTGGCTGCATAAAACCCAATATCTTGACTTCTTTAAAAACACTGAAATTAGCAAGAATTAGCATGCATTTCTCGTAACTGACACAAAATCCGCACCATTCCCATGTTGTTCCGGGTTCGTCAAACTAGCCGTACTAGGGATGTTAACCGATGACCGTTTGACCGGTGGTTGACCGAATCAACGTCAACCGGTTAATTTTTTTTTGGTTGTCGGTGAAAAAAAAAAAATCGTTTTGAAGCTGCCGATTTTGGAGCGGAGAACCTGGAATTCTGTGTTGTAAACACTTGGGGCACACCATGCAGTGTAAGGACGACAGCTGACAAATCAGAAACACCCATTCAGTCATGTCCCGCCCTCCCACCCCAGTTAAAGACAGCTGACAAATCAGAAACACTCAGTCATGTCCCGCTCCAGTTGAACACAGCTGCCACTCGGCGAAAGAGAGAAAAAAAAAAAAAAGTGTAGACACAGGCTTTTTAGCTTACAAATTATTATTTTTTTTTTTTTATTATTAGAAGGCACATCGAGTTTAGTCCTGCCTTGGCCAGTGCATTCTGAAAGTATGTTTCGGTCCGTAGCCAACAATGCATGTTATTGCAGATCATATCTCTCCACACAAACTTTCACGGCTTTTTCATGGACTGTAACGGCATTTGCTTATGTAGTAATTTTAATACAGAATTTACTCTGATGAAATTATTCAGACACTCCAACGCCCCCCCCCCCAAAAAAAAAATAATCGGATCTGCACGAGCCGTGAAAAAGGCACGCAGTTTGCATCCCTGTTTAAACTCATAGGTTAACCAACTTTAACCGGCTAATGAGGCTCGGTGGTCGGTCAAGATTTTTAGTTTTCGCCATCCCTAAGCCGTACGCCTTGCACAGAGCACAAATTCTCCATGAATTGCGATCGGCATGCCATGATTTCGTGGAGGAGCAAAACTTGCATACCAATGACCACAGCGGGATTTCCACGTTAGGTAAATCTTTTATGGCGGTTGGCAAACAGCTTTTAGGTGCATTACCGCCACCTTCTGGACTGGAGTGTGAACCAGAATGTTTACTACCCTATTGTGCTAAATTCTCCTAATAATTCCTGTATCATTTAAAAACCTAAAAATAGCCCTAAAACCCACATTATCTGACCTCAACTGAAATCTCTCTGATAACTAGTGTCATGATTTAAAATCAGGTAAAAGACTGAATAAAAGAGAGCTATTTGGGACACAACTGTGTATTTAAGATATAGCTTGTATCTTAAAACACACACACAGTTGTACAAGTGTGGGTGGAATCAGTGACTTGGAGCTTGGTCCTCTTATTGATGGTCTTAGACACTGGCCTATCATTTAAACTAAGATATTTTACCTGACTACATACTGTGAATTGCACTGCCAATTCTTGTGATGTGACTGAAAAACCTTTTGTGTCACAGGTCTGCTACAGGTTTGTCTCTTTGATGGCAACAGTGCATACCTTGCTTTTTCATTCACAGGCTCCTTTCCTCCAGGCTTGCCTCAGGCCCCAACCCATCTTTTAAATACTAACTAACTGTATTCTAATTATTTTTGTCATGTACATCAAGAGGGATTAAGGCTGTAGACACTTTGCAATAAAGGTAAAAATAACATTCATAGATTTCTTTATTTTATTCATAACTTTGTAGCTAAAAAAAAAAAAAAAACAGCAGCAGGTTTAAACACAGCACTGGGAAAACAGCACTTTGCACATGCAGAAAAGCCCAAATTACCCTGCATCACGACGGGAAAAGCCCAAATTCAGAAAAACAGGGTGTAGCCCAAATTATGTAATTTCAACCACATCACGATATTTGTGTCACTGAAGAAAATCAGAATTTATTGACCACTGTAAAATTACATTTCACATACATAACTACACACTCTTGCCAGACATATTTGTCTCTATTCCACTGCTGGCAAAACCAAGAGTTGCTTCACTAGAACATACAGAAAATTCCCATTTCTGTGCTAGTATTATCAACTTTTCTGTAAGCATGGACTAGGGATGTGACTTTTGATCAAAAACACTATTCGAAATTCGCTAAAAGATATTCGAAATTCGATTCGAAAATCGACAGAACCCCGCCCGCCCCACCCAAACACGCACACACATGACAGACAGGGTGAAAGTGGTAACGGTTTAATGAGTCATCAAAAAACAAACTTCCATTCACCTCACATAGCCTACAGTATCAAACAATAATATAGGCTTCCAATTTTATTGTACATTTCTATGCAGCCACGACTATTTTCGTCTGTTAAAAGGAACCGCGGGTGAAACTGCCCGTTTAGGAAACGATAATGAAAGCATTCGAACAGTCAGAGCAGAATAAACTTAAGACATATTTTTGTTCAAAAAAATTAACATGTCGACGTGGTCGGGATGGAGACGGGTACGCAGCCTATTGACAATTAGACCGGCTGCGGAGAACACACGCTCCGATGGCACGGATGTTGCAGGCACACACAGGTAGGCGCTGGCCAACTTTGCCAGGCGAGGGTATTTCTGTTGATCGTCTTTCCACCATGTCATCGGGTCAGCGTGGAGCGGTGGGCATGTATCCTGGCAGTACTGAGTCAATTCAGTCACGCATGTTGCCCTCTCTGTGCTGTAATCCTCGCCAAATATGACGGCAATTGCTGCTGTTAATGGGCCATCCTTTCGGGAATGTTTTGGTTCGCTGGGCCCTTCATGCGATTCCGCCGCCTCTCCGGCCTCTTCATCATCTGCCATGGACAGAAGGTTTCTCACCTCGGCCTGCACTGTGTTTCTCACCTCGTCAGTTGCGAACCTCAGGTGTTTGTGTCTGGGATCCAAAAATGAGGCAATGTATGCGACCTTGCGTGCGCTGCTGGCATTTTCAGGTGCAAGGCGCTCTTTCAATGAGGCAGACACCGCTTTTTTGAAATCGGTGACTTTGGAAGATTCTTCTGGGAGTTCTTTGAGATGTTTGGACAGTAGGTTTGCAACCACTGGAAAAATCATAGAGCGACACATTCGACTCTCCACATAACGCAGTGGTGGCGCATTTGAGTGAGTACAGCACAGGCAAAATTTCCTCCATCACACCCCAGCTATCATCGGCCAATTCCAGGGTGCGCGCATCCGATAATTTGGTGACATTTCTGTCTGACAAGACAGCGCACACAGCCCATCTCTGTTCTAACAAGCGCTCGAACATGTCATGTATCGAATTCCATCTCGTCCGGCAGCTTTGCACTAACTTGTGTGCAGGCACGTTTAGGAGCTGTTGCTTTTGCTTCAGAGCTTCTGTTGCCACCGTGCTATGATGGAAGTGAGACACCAGACGATTGGCAGCTTTTACGACGTGGTTTATGTTTTGCAGTTTGAAACCGTCGTTTGTAGCCAGTTGAAGAGTGTGTGCAAAACAAGGCTGCGAGTCCCACCCCAGCCCGGCGTCGGAATTGGCTAGAACCATGTTACTGGCGTTATCATGCACGCACGCGATGACTTTTCCAGTGAGACCCCAGTGGTCCCTCGCGTTAGACAGTACATTTGCGAGATTCTCAGCCGTATGTCTCTCGGGCATGGCTTTGGTCTGCAGAACAGCACTCTGCATCTCCCAGTCTAGCATGTAATGGCAGGTGATGGTGACATAGGATTCCGTTGTCAGCGCCGTCCACGAATCTGTAGTTATGGACACTTTATGGACATTCGCTAATTTCCTTTGTAGGATGCTTGCATTTTCATCACGAAGTTTTTCCAGCCTGCTAGTGATTGTTTTTCGACATGGAACTCTATATTCAGGCTCAAGAAAGTTCATCAACTCTCGAAAGCCTTCTCCTTCCACAAAGCTAACAGGCAGCATATCTTTAGCTATCATCTTAGTGAGGAGAGTTGATATTTTTTCGGCACGGGCGGCATTCAACTTAGATGACCTCACCATGAAAGCGGCAACTGACTGCTGGCCCGAAGTCACTTCTACTGGATGTCTCGCTTTCAGGTGGTTGTGCATGGTGGTGGTTGATCTGTGGTATGCCAGCTTTACCTGACAGATGTTGCATTCCACTTCATTTTCATTTATCAAAGTAAATGAGGACCATACGGAACTTTTGCTACCTCGCTGCATCTCTGCATCGCACCGCATGTTGCAAATTGCAATTCTTCTTCTGTTATTTTGACTACCTTTACTGTACGATAGCAGCACCCTCTGGCCGAATTAATGCAACAGAGTATGTTAGGAACAAGGAAACGCCTTTCCGCGCTCTTTTTTTTTTTAGTGGAATGTAACGCAAGCCAAAACGGCATTCGAAATTACTATTCATTATTCGAACTCGTCACGAATATTCGACTATTCGAAAATCATGTCCCATCCCTAGCATGGACACATCAGTGCTGCTTAACAAGCAGAATCAAATTGTTTTATGAAAACTTAAAACTTGCACTGCAGACTGCACATACATTTCAGTGCTAACACTAATATCAATTTGTTCTTTGTAAACTTGAGAACATATACCGGAGAACATTTAACTTGTGCTTATTTTGCAGGAACAACACACTGTCTGAAACACATTGAAAAGTGCAGTGTGCATCTTAGTCTCCTACTGTGCATGCGCGAAGCCTACTGCGCATGCGCAGAACACATGAATTAGCAAGTTCTCATACAGACCGGTTTATTATTCAAAACAAAGCATTACAAATTATTTGACTCTGCCAATACGCACAAAACATGAAAATCAGCAAATGCGTGAAATAGAAAATTGGTGAGTATCAGCCCAGCTGATAGGTAGGACAAAACTACTGTTGAATTTTCCTACCCTCCTGGATTTCGCGCATGCGCAGTAGGCTTGGTAGGACAAATCCAAGAGGTAGGATAACTTTACAGAACACTGGCTCACTGTTTTTTTTCTCCTTTCCTTTGGAATCCAAAGTGCCTCCAAACATCTGCCTTAAAGTTCGGCGGCGTCTCTAGGTTTACGTTAAAGGGATAGTTCGGGATTTTTGACATGAATCTGTATGGCATCCCCATCAATAGTGTCGTGCAAACACACTGACTTGCCCCTGACAGCATCCTGCGAGTCCAGTTCTTGTCCAGATGAAAGTAGTCCGGCAAGTTTGTTGGGATCACGAAAGTAAAACATTTTTCGTCTCAAAACAGTACGTGTTCAAAAGAGTGATATATTTGCATCACAAAACCGTTGCCAAATAAAAAGTCAGACCTCGAAATCGCTTGGCACTATTTTCTCTCCCTTCTTATCACTGCGCGCTGCCTGCTTCATCCAGCTGTGGCTCCAGCTTCAAGGATAAGCTGGAGCCGCATAAGTAGGAGTCCCGGCGGGTGGTTTGTATTCGATTCGTTTATATCCCGACCTTGTCAGCTGTCAGATTTATGTTCATGGACCCGGTAAGCTGGTAAATAATATTTATTTTTTTTTTTCTTTACCAAATTCTAACAGAAAACGAGAGCGCCCGAAAGGGAAAACCGAGCCGAGCTGCCTCACGGCTGTAATGCAAATTGCTTTCCTCCTCAGTATACAAGTGCGCTTCCATGGCAGGGAAAAAGAAACTACCACTGCTCCCTATGTAGTGCCCTATTTATACAAATAGGAGTCATTCAGGATTCAGCCATGACGCGGAGCAAAAACATGGCTGAATCCTGAATGACTCCTATTTGTATAAATAGGGCACTACATAGGCAGCAGCGGTAGTTTCTTTTTCCCTACCATGGAAGCGCACCTGTATACTGAGGAGGAAAGCAATTTGCATTACAGCCATGAGGCGGCTCGGTTTTCCCTTTCGGGCGCTCTCGTTTTCTGTTAGAATTTAGTAAAAAAAAAAAAAATTTATATTTATATATATACAGGGAGTGCAGAATTATTAGGCAAGTTGTATTTTTGAGGATTAGTTTTATTACTGAAAAACAACTATGTTCTTGATGAACCCAAAAGACTCATAAATATCAAAGCTGAGTATTTTTGGAAGTTGGAGTAGGGCTTTCTTAGTTTTAGCTATCTTAGGAGGATATCTGTGTGTGCAGGTGACTATAACTGTGCATAATTATTAGGCAACTTAACAATAAACAAACATATACCCATTTCACTCATTTATTTTCACCAGGGAAACCAATATAACAACTCAACATTCACTAATATACATTGCTGGCATTCAAAAACAACAAAAAAAACAAATCAGTGACTAATATAGCCGCCTTTCTTTACAAGGACACTCAAAAGCCTGCCATCCACGGATTCGGTCAGTGTTTTGATCTGTTTGCGATCAACATTGCGTGCAGCAGCAACCACAGCCTCCCAGACACTGTTCAGAGATGTGTACTGTTTCCCCTCCTTGTAGATCTCACATTTGATGAGGGACCACAGGTTTTCTATGGGGTTCAGATCAGGTGAACAAGGAGGCCACGTCATTAATCTTTCTTCCTTTAGACCCTTTCTGGCCAGCCATGCTGTGGAGTACTTGGATGCGTGTGATGGAGCATTGTCCTGCATGAAAATCATGTTTTTCTTGAAGGATGCTGACTTCTTCCTGTACCACTGCTTGAAGAAGGTGTCTTCCAAAAACTGACAATAGGACTGGGAGTTGAGCTTGACGCCATCCTCAACCCGAAAAGGTCCCACAAGCTCATCTTTGATGATACCAGCCCATACCAGTACCCCACCTCCACCTTGCTGGCGTCTGAGTCGGACTGGAGCTCTCTGCCCTTTGCTGATCCAGCCACGAGCCCATCCATCTGGCCCATCAAGACTCACTCTCATTTCATCTGTCCATAAGACCTTAGAAAAATCAGTCTTGTGATACTTCTTGGCCCAGTCTTGACGTTTCATCTTGTGTGCCTTGTGTGCCTGAGTATTGCACACCTTGTGCTTTTTGACACTCCAGTGATGTTGCAGCTCTGAAATATGGCAAAACTGGTGGCGAGTGGCATCTTGGCAGCTTCACGCTTGACTTTCCTCAGTTCACGGGCAGCTAGTTTGCGCCTTTTTTTTTCAACGCGCTTCTTGCGACCCTGTTGACTATTTTGAATGAAGCGCTTGATTGTGTTCGATGGTCACACTTCAAAAGCTGGGCAATTTTAAGAGTGCTCCATCCCTTTGCAATATATGTCACTATTTTTGACTTTTCTGAGTCCGTCAAATCCCTCTTCTGACCCATTTTGCCAAAGGAAAGGAAGTTGCCTAATAATTTTGCACACCTGATATAGGGTGTTGATGTCATTAGACCACACCCCTTTTCATTACAGAGATGCACATCACCTGGTATGCTTAATTGGTAGGAGGCTTTCAAGCCTATGCAGCTTGGAGTAGGCCAACATGCATAGAGAGGGTAATGTGGTCAACATACTCATTTGCCTAATAATTCTGCACTCCCTGTGTATATATATATATATATATATATATATATATATATATATATATATATATATACACACACACACACTTCCAGGTTAAATCCCACCCACTTCCAGGTTAGGCCCCGCCCACTCCAAGTACAGATACGGATAATTCATATGGTTAACAGATACAGCTGTACTCGCTCATCCCTATTGTCTACTTATCAAGCATTCACTAGGACTTATCACTCAGTAGTACTTAGTATAGTACTTTATCACACCATCACTCTTTCATCCACCTGTATCAGTTTTTGATTATAAATAAATTGCAAACATCATTTCAACAACAATCGTTTTAATTACTTTTTTTTTAGCTGAACAGTTGAAAACTAACTTTTCATTTTGGACATTGGACACAGAACAGTGTAACAGAACAGAAAAGTGAAAGTTACTTTGATTACCAGCTGCGCACGTTATAGCATAAGATCTGGTTAAGCCATACGCACGCTGTAGCTCACTCGTTTGTCCAGCGAAACACTGCACACATAATAGAAGAGGCTTGGATGCTGGGCGCTGCCATGAGCTGGGGCAGAAACTGTCGTATGCTCAGCTAGCTCAGCTGGGAAACACTTGCCAGTCATAACCAGATGGTCGTAAAGTCAATCAGTCGTAAGTCGACGACTACCTGTAGATGTTTACTGAATTGGGCTTACAATCACTCACGTACACTTGTGCTGGTTGTTGTCAAACACAAAGCTTGCTGACAATATGGCTGCATGAACAAATTCGCAGTTATGACCTCATGTAAAAGGCCTCTATAGGCAGCAAAAGGCTCCCAAATGCTGGGTGTGTGCGCGCTTGCTGTTTACGGGTGTGCATTTTCACTGCTTCAATGATCTGGCTTATTTTTACAGCCAAACGCTTGACACTTGGACACCTTCGGGGTTGTTTATAACAATTTAGAAGCCATCCACTAGGTCTCAGCCTCAGAAAGTCACGTGGTGGGTAAGTGATGCCACAAGCTCGGATTCTCTCACGCAATTTGTACTCGGAATGCAATATTTGAACCTCGGAGAGAGTAAGATGGCAGCACCAAGGGATGTTTTATTTTTAAAAGAAAAACAAATCTGTACATAGTACCCAGGTGAACAAGTGAACACTCAAACATGGATAATATCTGTCAGTACTATAAGAGTTTATTTTTTGGGTTTTGTTTGATTTTAATGTCACCGATTATTCTTCATGCGCATGTGATGTTAAACTTATTTTCCAAACCTTAAGTCCGCCATGTTGGATGATAACCACCAAGATAGCGGTGCTTCACGTGTGAGCTGCTGCAATGCTTTGTGATTTTCTTTGGATTCTTTTCCCTTTGAAGAAAGACAACGGTATACAATTGCAGTAACAATGCTACTTGTGACAGAGAAACGGTTCTTCAGAATTTCCAAAATGCCTAAAAACTGTGACAAAACAGATGAAGAACTGTCCAGAGAACGCCGTGCACTGTGGTTCAAAAACATACATCGTAAGGACTTAACTGAGGAAAAAGCTAATTACACCCGTGTGTGTGGTGACCACTTTATGTCTGGTAATAGTTCACTGCTAATTAAAGCTATTTTTTCAGCTGATTAAATTGAACTTTTAAGCTTTAGCATGAACACTTCACTTGCAGGAGCACCGGCAAACCTATGCAATAAAACAAATCCAAATTGGGCACCACTCCTCAGATTAGGACACAATAAGATTGAGATGAAAACTCGTCTTGCAGTATCAAGAAGCAACAGGATAAATGAAAGCTCTGCCAAGAAAACCAGATTAAAAGCAGTGCAAACCTTAGCGAGTTTGGATACACAAGGAGAACAAATGTAGGCCAGGTGAGATATTAGCGATGCCGTTCCAGTAACTTTTAAAACTTTCACTTATGCACTTTGTTTAACAGACATACCAGAGTCAAATGAAACTGTGCCTGAAACCCTCCCAGCAGAGACGCACACTTAGTATTTGTCAGACGCAACTCACTGGGTTACAAATATCTCAAATGCAACACTGCAACAGAGATATGACCTGTGAATTTGTGGAACTTAAGAAAAAAAAAAATGGAAGCTGATTTAACTTGATGAGATTGCCGAAGTATGCTGTGCCTTGTGTAATTTACCTCCATCGATTGTTGCTTTTGATTAACCCTTTGGTGACTGACCCCTTGAACATGGTTCCTCCAGGAACGATGACGTTTCAGTCGTCAAGACAACGGAAAAACTAAAATACAAGAGCATTTTGTTTTGTGCACAAGAGCATTGTGACGTATCTTTCTGTTTTTGTATTTTAGTTCTTCTGTTGTCTTGACAACTGAAAAGTCATAGTTCCTGGAGGAACCATTTTCAAGGGGTCAGTCACCAAAGGGTTAAACTGATTTTACTTTGTCTATGAAAAGAAAATTAAATTAGCATAAAATGGTACTATTTGCTTAGTGATGTTTTTATTGATTAGTTTAATTAGTAAAATAATGTACAAAATACAAGTATAGTGCACATTAAAACACATGGATAGCACAATACAATATAAATGCTTATTTCCACTGTGATCCATCAAGTGCCAAAAAAGGGGCTATAAACAACAAGGGGGGGGGGGGGGGGGGGCGCAGGAGGTATACAAATATATATTGCATGGTTTTAGACTGTGTTTATACTCCATTTTGTCAAAGATCTTTATTGTTTAAAAATATAAAGTTTTGTTGGGTTAATAATACAAGACTAACAAGTGTCAGGCAAAACAAACCTCACCCGGTAGCATTTATGGTGAATATGAAGGAAGATAACACGTAAAAAACGATTTTGACCTTTTTGGTGACCTTGATTTTGACCTTGTGTGAACATATTTGGCCAATAAACATGGTTCTGATTCTGATTCTCAGCTGCCCTCAGCCAATCAGAACACACTATACTGCTCTCAGCCAATCAGAACACACCATACTGTGCGATTGTTAGGATAGCCTCTCACTGGGCTGCGACAGCCCGCGACTAGATGGAGACAACAATTGCGATAAAATATGCGAATTAGCGACAATTTCCACTTGAAATCACACTGATTTGATATTCGCATATTTTACCACAATTGTTGCGTCTCCAACTAGTCGCAGGCTGTCGCAGCCCGGCTTTCTCTCGGCAGGCAGGGAAGTAGAGGAAGCCTCAGGGAAACTGACTTGAGAAGGGTTCGTGACGGCTTTGCGACACCAGCGACGCATTTGCGGCTATTTTGAGAGAAATTCTGTCGCACTAATTTTTTTTAACATGTTCAAAATTTCAGCGACGAAAAAGCGACACTTTGCGACTCATGCGAGGAAATTGAGAAGCCCCGCAAATGTTTCAAGACACTTTTGAAACTCTCGCGAATGACGTTCGCAATTTGTTGCAAGCTGTTGCAGCCCAGTGAGATACTGGCTTTACACTCTTACAGCACAATGACACTGTATATAAAGCAGTAGCCACAAAAACCTTAACCGGACGACCCTCAAAATGTTGGAGGTTCTATTTGAGACCAATGCCCATCTAACCTGAAAGTTTAATGAAGACTGGTCCAGCCGTTTTCCCGTAATATCGTTCACAAAAAAAACAAAGAAATCCCACCGAAAACAATACCTTGCCCCTTGGTGGACTCCATCCCAGGGCGAGGTAATTAGAATGTTAATAAAATATGCTACTTTTGTACGTCATTGCATTTGGGTGCATACGTCACACTGTCACGTGGTTACACACGCAGAATAGAAGCAGCAAGACAGCTGCTATATTTTTTCCCCCCCATAGCTCACTCTCTTGCTAATCAAACTGGATACAGCATAATTGGAACCTTAAACGTACTGTCAACTTGTCAGTACATCTGCATTGTACTGTTACTATCGTATAAAATTTATATGGCGAATAAACGGGATTCTACGGAGCCGTAGAGGGGACATGGTGAATAAAAAAAATAAAGCGTGGGAACGACTTATAACCCGTGCGCACGAGTTATAACCCGTGCGCACGAGTTATAACCCGTGCGCACGAGTTATAACCCGTGCGCACGAGTTATAACCCGTGCGCACGAGTTATAACCCGTGCGCACGAGTTATAACCCGTGCGCACGAGTTATAACCCGTGCGCACGAGTTATAACCCGTGCGCACGAGTTATAACCCGTGCGCACGAGTTATAACCCGTGCGCACGAGTTATAACCCGTGCGCACGCTTTGCGTTAAGGCGTGCGCTCGGGTAGTTAAAAGTGAGGGGACGAGTTACAAATCGTTCCCTTGCTTTCATTAAGGCGTGTGCACGAGATATTAAATCGTTCCCTCGCTTTCATTAAGGCGTGAGCACGAGATATTAATACGTGCGCTCGAGTTATAAAGGCGTGCGCACGGGTTATTAAAAAGTGAGGGAACGTCTTAAAACGCGTTCCCTCGGTTTATATCCAAGGCGTGGGAATGATATCCTATGTCGTTCCCTCGACTTATTAAAATATTCCCACAATATCCTTGTTTTCGTTGATCTCGTTGCCTACACACACACACACACACACACAGGCTGTAGGTCACCATGGTAGCTCCGGAAATACTAGACGCCATTTTATTATATTTTAATACTGGACTCAGATACACAGAAATCCTCGATGCACTTGCATCCCAATATGGCTTTATTATCAGAGGTGTCAAGTAACGAAGTACAAATACTTCGTTACTTTACTTAAGTAGAAATTGATACTTTCTACTTTACTGGAGTAATAATTTTTCAACCTACTTTTTATCTCTACTCGTTACATTTTCAAGCATTTACTTTTACTTCGTTACGTTTATAATAGTCTCGTTACTTGCATTTCATTGCGCCAATCTTTATATTACCTTGTCCACCTAATCAACTGCCACTCAGGGCGCTCCAAGCACACAGCAATCAGAGCTCTGACTTCAACACCGTTAGTAAATTGCGGGCTCTCGTTCGTTTGTCAGGAGTGGAATCCCCCCCACGAACCATGCGGCATTCTCTTTTCTGAGTCAGGTTAAGTTTACAAACGCAGTTATGGTATCTTGGTGGGGGTTACTGAGTAAAGTGACAGGTCTTAGCTTAGTAAACGTTATATTAGCTTGTAGTGTGTCGGCATTCCAGCGGCCGCCCTTTCTCTCCTCGCCTGTGTTCAGCCTCGTATTGCTGGAACACAAACATTCTGTTGACTTCTCTTGGTGAGCCAGTAACTAGTAGGGATGAGAAAGTGTTTTTCTTGCATTTTAACTGGAACCTGCTGCCTCTACTGCACGTCCCATATGAAAAAGAAAAAAACTGTAATTTTACAGTAGTGTTAGTGTAGTATTCATTCATTCATTCATTGCATTCAAATACTGTATTATTACTGCCGTTTAGACAGTGAATGCAATGCAACTTTGGACACAAAATGATTGCCAGCATACTGCAAAAATATTGCGTTATACAATATTTTGGACATTACAATGCTGCAATCTTTTCAAATAAATCGTATTACTTTAGTTGTTTTTTCCATCTGTGTGGATCAGTAGGATGGGGTGATGTGGTCGAGACATGTGTGTGTGTGTGTGTGTGTGTGTGTGTGTGTGTGTGTGTGTGTGTTAGTTAATATATACATTTTCAATAAAAATGTATTGATAACTTACTTCTGAGGTATGAAGTTTTACACCATTACAACACTTACAGACAACAAGTCATTATTACTTGTGCTCCATGAAACACATTTTAATGGGTCAGGAGAATGGACTGTATGTGGACTTCTAGGCTGCGCCTTTGTCCTTAATAGCATTTTTTCCTCTTTCATTACTTTTACTTTTGTACTTTAAAGTAGTTTAGAAATCAGTATACTTTTTACTTTTACTTGAGTAAAAAGCTTCAGTTGATACTTTTACTTCATGAAAAGTATTTCTAAACCATAGTATCTATACTTCTATTTGAGTAATAAATGGTAATACTTTTGACACCTCTGTTTATTATAAGTCTGAGACACCTCAAGAGAGTTCTGAGAGAGAATGGGCTTCGCCGTCGTAGTTTTTCTGACCTAGGAACGACTATAGATTTCATCATCAGCCAACTAAATAGCCCAGGTCGCCTCCACGGGTACCGCTGGATGCACGCAAAGTGCCTGGAACATGGCATTCAGGAAAAAACAGAGGATGTACGGATTATCCTTCAACTACTGGACCCAGAGAGTGTTGCGCTACGCCGTCATCGTACACTTCAGCTCAGACAGTACTTTTCCAAAGGACCCAATTTCATTTGGCATGTCGATTCTTATGACAAACTAAAACCGTTCGGAATCTGCATAAACGGATGCATAGACGGGTTTTCCCGTAGGATCGTCTGGCTGAAAGCCGCATACACAAGTAGTAACCCGCGAGTGATTGGCAGTTACTATGTGGATGCAGTGGAGAGGTTAGGTGGATGCCCGAGAATCGTGCGAACTGATTTTGGAACTGAGAATGTGACTGTGCGAGACATTCAGAAGTTCTTCAGCTCTCCGAAGAACTCGATCCAGTATTCAGCCCCTTGTCTACACAACTGGCCCCACCAAGATTCAATACGCTGATTTGCAGTGCTGGCCCCGGAGATGTAGCTTCGGTCCCCTGCCCTGTCGTCTTCTCCGTCACGCCTGAAGAACTTCTGGATGTCTCGCACAGTCACATTCTCAGTTCCAAAATCAGTTCGTACGATTCTTGGGCATCCACCTAACCTCTCCACTGCATCCACATAGTAACTGCCAATCACTCGCAGGTTACTACTTGTGTATGCGGCTTTCAGCCAGACGATCCTACGGGAAAACCCGTCTATGCATCCGTTTATGCAGATTCCGAACGGTTTTAGTTTGTCATAAGAATCGACATGCCAAATGAAATTGGGTCCTTTGGAAAAGTACTGTCTGAGCTGAAGTGTACGATGACGGCGTAGCGCAACACTCTCTGGGTCCAGTAGTTGAAGGATAATCCGTACATCCTCTGTTTTTTCCTGAATGCCATGTTCCAGGCACTTTGCGTGCATCCAGCGGTACCCGTGGAGGCGACCTGGGCTATTTAGTTGGCTGATGATGAAATCTATAGTCGTTCCTAGGTCAGAAAAACTACGACGGCGAAGCCCATTCTCTCTCAGAACTCTCTTGAGGTGTCTCAGACTGATAATAAAGCCACATTGGGATGCAAGTGCATCGAGGATTTCTGTGCATCTGAGTCCAGTATTAAAATATAATAAAATAGCGTCTAGTATTTCCGGAGCTACCATGGTGACCTACAGCCTGTGTGTACGTGTGTGTGTAGGCAACGAGATCAACGAAAACAAGGATATTGTGGGAATATTTTAATAAGTCGAGGGAACGACATAGGATATCATTCCCACGCCTTGGATATAAACCGAGGGAACGCGTTTTAAGACGTTCCCTCACTTTTTAATAACCCGTGCGCACGCCTTTATAACTCGAGCGCACGTATTAATATCTCGTGCTCACGCCTTAATGAAAGCGAGGGAACGATTTAATATCTCGTGCACACGCCTTAATGAAAGCGAGGGAACGATTTGTAACTCGTCCCTTCACTTTTAACTACCCGAGCGCACGCCTTAACGCAAAGCGTGCGCACGGGTTATAACTCGTGCGCGCGCATTAATATCTCGTGCACACGCCTTATAAGTCGTTCCCACGCCTTATTATTTTTTTATTCACCATGTCCCCTCTACGGCTCCGTAGGATTCTGTTTCTATAATAGTACATTGTAAATACTCACATTCCAGTCTCAAAGCCCAACAATGATCCTTGAAAAGCTGGACATCACACTTGTATGTATGGTCACGCTGGCCTTAAGTTCAGTTTTGGGAAAAACGCCAAATTTGATCACAAGCAGAAGGTGACTCAACAAAACTATCAACACAAACTAAATTCCCAGAGATTTTAAAAACAACAAGCCTGCTTTCCGCTCTTCCGTTTTTTTTTAGAATACCTGACTAACTACACTAATTACGACTTATTGATTACAAATTTCCTGCATGTAATATGCTTATATATCTAAGCAAGAATCTGACAACAGTAAAATTCTATAATAAATACAATACTGTGTGATGTTATAACAAAATACAAAATATAAATGGCACATTCTCTCCCATGTTCGTTACCCTTACGACTGCTGAGTTTTCGTTCGTGTGCTTTTTAGGTTTAGCATGCTAGCTACAACACTTCAATGTCACTTTTAGTGAACAATATAAAAAGTGCTAAGTAAACAAAATTCCAGGGAAAACGAAAGAGAGCTAGCCAGCTGACTACGGGACTGAACATTATTTCGGTTGCTAGCTGCACCAGAAACGCACCTTCCCGCAGTTGAGTTGTGTAGCCGCGACCTAGTAGCACTCATGCTACCAATAAATAAAATTACAAACACTGTTCTTTTGTACACTTACCGTTTCACGACTCCAGTCTTTATTTTTATCTGGCGTATTCTTGGATCCGCCATCATGAAGGTAATTTCTGAAA
Source organism: Neoarius graeffei (assembly GCF_027579695.1). Classification (NCBI taxonomy): domain Eukaryota; kingdom Metazoa; phylum Chordata; class Actinopteri; order Siluriformes; family Ariidae; genus Neoarius; species Neoarius graeffei. The sequence goes on along the minus strand of NC_083580.1, from coordinate 24,703,008 downwards.
AGGGTAGTAAAAAAAGACTCGTAAATAATAGCAATTTTTAAAAAAAGACAACTGAAATAAAAAGCTTTCCAACACTTCCAAAATGCTGGACTGCGCATGCGTACATCTCACGTAGCTCGTCACAACCCAAGCTGCGCTGTCCAAGCGTAATAAAAATGTGCGCATGCGCAACACTAGTGCGCATGTGCATTGCGGATTGGCGCAGTATAGTTAGGGCTACGAAAATGGGTCAAAAAGGCTTTGTACATCATAAATGTAGTGAAATATGCAGTTGTTTTCGAATATACACGTAAATAAAAATTACAAATAAACTGGATGGTGCAAATGTGTAACAAGCCAACAAATATGTGAAGCATGTTAAATTAATAGAAATTATTTTGCATGTACCTTGAAATCTGCACAATATGCACAAATGTCCTTGTAAATTAAAATGTACTAGTGCATCTCAAAAAATTAGAATATTGTGAAAAAGTTCAATATTTTCCATCAGTTATTTAAGAAAGTGAAAATGTTATATTATAGACTCGTTACACATAAACGAAAATGTTTCAAGCATTTTTCTATTTTAATTTTAAACAGTATGGTATACAGTACAAAAAAAAAAAATCTCAAAATATTAGAATATTTCATTTCGAGTTTGAGTAAAACAGTGTGAACACAGTGTATCTCTCGGTCTAGTTCAGTACACACAACCACAATCATGGGGAAGACTGCTGATTTGACTGTTGTCCAGAAGATGATCACTGATGCCCTCCACAAGGAGGGTAAGCCACAAACGGTCATTGCTGAAAAGGGTGGCTGGAAAAGGTGCACAAGCAACAGGGATGGCCGCAGTCTTGAGGATTTTCAAGAAAAAAAGTTGATTCAAGAACTTGGGAGAGCTTCACAAGGAGTGGACTGAGGCTGGTGTCAGTGTATCAAGACCCATCATGAACAGACATCTTCAAGAAAGGGGATACAACTTTCGCATTCCTAATATCAAGCTACTCCTGAGCCAGAGACAATGTCAGAAGTGTCTTATCTGGGCTAAGGAGAGAAAGAATGGACTGTTGCTCAGTGGTCCAAAGTCCTCTTTTCAGATGAAAAAAAGTACATTTTGCATTTAATTTGGAAATCATGGTTCTAGAGTCTGGAGGAAGAGTGGAGAGGCACAGAATCCAAGGTGTTTGAAGCCCAGTGTGAAGTTTCCACAGTCTGTGATGATTTGGGGTGCCATGCCATCTGCTGGTGTTGGTCCACTATATTTTATCAAGTCCAAAGTCAACACAGCCATCTACCAGGAGATTTTAGAGCACTTCATGCTTCCATCTGCTGACGAGCTTTTTGAAGATGCTGATTTCCTTTCCCAGCAGGACTTAGCACCTACCCACAGTGCCAAAACTACTACCAAATGGTTTGCTGACCATGATATTACTGTGTTTGATTGGCCAGCCAACTTGCCTAACCTGAACCCCATAGAGAATCTATGGGGTATTGTCAAGAGGACGATGAGAAACACCCGACCCAAAAATACAGATATGCTGAAGGCCACTATCAAAGCAACCTGGGCTTCAATAACACCTCAGCAGTGCCACAGACTGATCACCTCCATGCCACACTGCATTGATACAGTAATTCATGGTAAAGGAGCCCCAACCAAGTACTGAGTGTATAAATGAATATACTTTTCAGAAGTTGGACATTTCTGTATTGTAAATCCTTTTTTTTTAATTGATCTTAGGGAGTATTCTAATAATTTGAGATATTGGATTTCTGATTTTCATGAGCTATAAGCCATAATCATCAAAATTAAAACAAAAAAGGCTTTAAATATTCACTTTACATGTAATAAATATAGAATATATGGAAGTTTTACCTTTTTGAATTAAATTATGAAAAAAAAGGAACTTTTTCATGGTATTCTAATTTTTTGAGATGCACTAGCATACATGACTGTCACAGCAGGGTCAGGGATTAAACCCAGGTCGCTGGAGTGGTAGGCAATTTACCAGCTCAATGAGCTAATGAGGGGACTCAAGTGTAGAGGGATAGTATTCTTCAAAAAATTTATTAACAAACTCTGGAACACTCAGAAGGTAGGAGAAAAGCAAAAAAATCCAATAACTTAGATCCAGAAAACAACCAAAAATAGTCCAGGAGCACAGAGGCAAAAAAGGTAAAATACAACCAAGTCCAAAAAGGAAAAATTCAAACACAAGGGCAGAGAGGCTTCAAAATACACAAAACTTTTGAATGGCAAAAACCAAAGGTTTCACTCACCAGCAAATCCCAAAGACTCAGTGAAGGCAAACACAACAGAGCCAGTATAAATACAAGGACAAATTGATCACATGACCACCAAAAAAAAAGAAAAGAAAAATACAGAGGCACAATAGCGGCCACTAGAGGCCAAATCAGTCTTAAGTCCTAACAGGACCCCCTCCCTAAGAACGTCTCCAGACGTTCCTTGGGCTCTGAGGATGTTTGCGCTGGAACTCCCTACAAAGATTTTTGTTCATAATGTCCCCAGCTGGAACCCAAGAGCGTTCCTCAGGGCCATAGCCCTCCCAGTCTACCAAGTACTGAACTCCACCCCTCACTCGGCGGGAGTCCAGCAGATGGCGGATGGTAAAGATAGGCTCTCCATATAGTGATTCGAGGAGGAGGGGGAGCTTTGGGGGCAGGGGCATGTGGTGATGATAACACAGGGCACAGCAGGGAGACATGGAAAGTGGGGTTAATTCTAAGGGACCGGGGCAACTAGAGCTGGTAGGCAACTGGGTTGACCTTGCGGACCACCTTAAAAGGACCCACATAACGAGGGGCAAGCTTGCGGCACTTGACCCGCAGGGGAAGATCTTTGGAGGACAGCCAAACCCTTTGGCCGGGGAGAAAACGTTGCACTGGCCTCCTGCGATGGTTGACCTGAGACTGGTAGGATTTGGAGGTCTGCAGCAGCGCCTTGGAGGCCTTGTTCCAGGTCCTCCGGCAGCGCCTCATGAAATGATGGACCGAGGGAACCCCGGCATCTTCCTCTTGTTCCCGAAGAAGAGGCGGCTGGAAGCCAAATTGGCACTGAAAAGGGGACATGTTGGTTGCAGAAGACTGGAGGGTGTTGTGGGCGTATTCTGCCCACGGCAGCCAGGAACTCCACGATGACGGGTTGTCCATTGCCAAACTCCTCAGGGTGGCCTCAAGGTCTTGGTTGAGCCTCTCCGTCTGCCCATTGGACTGGGGGTGGAAGCCGGAGGAAAGACTGGCGGTGGCACCAAGGAGTCTGCAGAATGCCTGCCACACCCGGGAGGAAACTGGGGCCCTCGGTCTGACACAATGTCCTGGGGAAGCCCAAACACTCGGAAAACATGATCGAATATTAGTTTGGCAGTCTCAAGAGCAGAGGGAAGTTTTTGCAAGGGGATAAATCAACAGGCCTTAGAGAACCTGTTAACCACAACTAAAATCTGTGGCCCCATGCATGAACCTGATAACCCACATATTTTTAAAACTGAGAAAATTGAATCTGAATATAATAATCCGTAAATTTGATATCAGTCAACCAGACATAGATTTGAGGTTTGTAAGGGTTTCATTAACATGTCTCCAGTTATGTAGTGAAAGTTCATTATGTCTACCTATTGAAACTATTCTTTAAATTCATTTCTTAAGACAAGGATGTTTTAAGATGTTACCTTGACAGTTTTGGCGATAAACTTCCGCCTTCTTCAAAACAGTCACCAGATGTCGAGTGGTGACGTGCCTTATCAGCTGATGTTACTCTAAGGAGGCGTGAACGTCCCGCCCAATTTGACAGGTAGTTCATGCCTCCTGCTGTCAGGTCTTTCCTCCAGGACGGCGCTCCAGGTGTGCGACAGCACATACGCTCCCTCATCCCGGTTCATCATTCTCTGCGCACGCTTTCGTATCTCCACTGCCTCTAAAATCCAATGCTGGAATCTATTTTTTTCAGCGCGAATGACTCTGGCCTCTTCCCAATTCATTATATGATTTTGCCGTTTACAGTGGTCTGAAATGGCTGATTTTAAGTTTTCTTGGTGTGCTTTTTCTTTTTCGGATCTTGTGAGTCTTTTTGTTGTTTCTTTTTCACATTCTATTTGGTGTTCTTTTTTGCAAGTATGGAAGCATCTGCCCGTATCGCCAATATAAACTTTATTACGTGAACGGCAAGGGATTTCATATATGATGTTGCATTTATTGCCCAGTTGTATTTTATCTTTGGGGTGAACTAGCAGCTGTCGGAGGTTTTTGTATGGTTTGACCGGGGTGTTGATGTGGTATTTCTTCATGGATCGTTGGATGCGTTCTGTAACTCCTTTTATGTATGGTAGTGTGACAAAGCCTCGGTTTGTTTTTTCGGTGTTTTTCCTTGTTTGTTTTTTTCCTTTGTTTGTGTCTGTAATTTCCCTTTTCGAATTGCCCACGGTGGATATTGGCAGTTTTTTAATGCCTGTTGGATGTGTTGTTCCTCCTCCTGTCTGTCTTTCTCCTCCGTGATGCTCTGTGCTCGGTCGTATAGTGTTCTGATTACTGACATTTTATGTGCGATGGGATGTTCAGATGTCCAGAGTAGATATTGGTCGGTGTGTGTAGGTTTTCTGTATGTTGTGATTTTAATGTTCCCTTCTTCTGTGTGGTGTATTTTTAGGTCCAGAAAAGCTATTGTCTTGTCCGTTTCCTCTTCGTGTGTGAATTTGATGTTGCCTGTCTTGTCTATGGAGTTTAGATGATCCGTGAATTGTTGTGTGTGACCTGTTTTGGTTATTTCAAGAATGTCATCAACGTATCATTTCCAGAAGATAGGTTTGCAGTCATCCGGTGCTGTTTCTATGGCTCGGGTTTCCAGATCCTCCATAAAAAAGTTGCATAGAGTGGCAGATAGCGGGTCCCCCATTGCAAATCCCTCTTTTTGTCTGTAAATTGTGCCTCTGAATTGGAAATATGTGGAAAGGGTCATCAAAAAAGCGTGAATGACTCTGGTAAGAGAAAGAATTAGATGCACGACAAACAAAATCAACAACTTGAATACAGAAATAACACAAAGAACACAAGATTTCAAACGCCGGTACAAACTCAGCAGGGACATGGAAAAAAATATGGAAGAACATCTGAATATAATACAAGAACAAGAATTCTCAAAAACAAAAACATGCCATATTAAAAAACTAAATAGACTTATCAAAAAGAAACAAAATAAATGCAAGGACAAGCAAATAAATGAAAAATGGATTTGCAACCTGTCTAAACACACACTAACAACAGCAGAACACACTATACTCTCAGGGGGACTAAACTATGCCATCACACCAAATAAAATCCCGAATGAAGAATTCATATTAGCCACGGAACTAGCATGCAACATGTTACAGGACCAAGGACAGAAGGCCGCATTAAGAAATGAAATAGCAGGCATCCTCACCTCAGCTAAACCGCCACCCAAGAAACACAACTAAACAGGAAATGGAAGCCATCAGAACCAGGGGCGCTGCCAGAAATTTTGGGCCCCATGAAAGATTAGAATTTTGGGCCCCTCAACTTTGCCCACCCTCGTCACAATTGCACTATTGTCATTATTTGACTTTTGATAGCCCATGGACCTTGAGTTTGTGACTTTATTACATTTTATGTATTAACCAATGGTTGAAACCAATGATTTAGAACGTGTGAACATTCCACACATGTAACCATGTCAAACACTTGACTGGTGTCCGTTATTAGTGTAACGGGTTTATTTTTTTCCACTTGCCATTGTGTGTAGTGGTGAGGAAATTCTGTGCTGGCCCTTTAAGAGCGCAGGTAGTTATGGGAACGAGGCGCTGGCCTCTTTCAGTTCGTTTTGGAAATGTAAGCGCCAATGCCACTGGACGTTTGCAGCCCGTCCTCAGCAGTGTATTTGTGTCTCATTTCTTCAGAATAAAAAGACTGGTGAACAACACAATGCAACGTCTGCTACATTAGCAACACTTTAATCTAGCAAACTGTATATGGCGCTCGCTCATTAAAAACTTCAATCCTAAAGCATTTATGGGTTGTATTGCTGCTTACCTCCTTCTCCAAAGGGGGGTTCAGTGGTTTGGTAGGGCGGAGGTCCCCCTGAGGCTGAATCTGTGCATATTTAGGGCACCCCATTAGTTATGAAACTGGTTATTAGCACTAGTTATTAGCACCAGCATAACGTAATATTTCATCTTGTTTATCACACAAGTCAGTTCAGTTATTAAAGTGGAAAAAATGTCACTGTACAAACTGTAAAAGTGTTCTCTTGATAGGCTAATCCAACCACGTTCATACTGTTCATTTACCATTCGCTAATATTTTGAACACACATGAGCGATAGCTACCTTTCTTTGGGAAAAACTGAGTGACCAGTTGCCTGCCTCTCCAGTCCCTCTCAGCTTTCAGCTGCCTTTCTTTACGTTTTTGACAGCCACTCTTCATATTTAGTGATCATAGACTGTACGCACTCCACTGCTGGCTGGCTGGCTGCTGCACCGCGACACAGCAGCAAGTAGCGTTGCACTGATCAGCACACAGATTTAACGCATCGCGCTTCTACCGGAACTGGACCATACCATTTCGCAAAAGGGGGAGGGTTAAATGACAATATGTTGAAGAACTCAAGAAATAGACAACCTTGTTCAATTAGCTCATTTTACCAGATGGAATATTGCATTGTTGTTATTTCAAAAGTCTTATTAAAATCATTAAAAGCATATTATCAGCCCCTTAAAGGGCCCCATGGCAATGCTGGGCCCCTAGAATTGTTCTAACCTTCCCCCCCCCCCCCCCCCCCCCCCCCAGCGGCGCCCATGATCAGAACACTCACAAAGAACAAGAAAATAACAATATTACCGGCTGATAAAGGGAGGACCACAGTTATCATGGACACTAATCAATACGAAAAACAAATGAATGAAATGCTCACGGACCCAAACACATATGAAATACTCAAAAAAGACCCGACGGAGGAAAAGAAAAAAAGACTAAAACTATTACTCAAACCGTTAATGGACAACAATAAAATCGATAAACAAACATACAACCACCTCATCCCCACAGCAGACATCACCCCCCGGATATACGGCACACCGAAAATTCATAAACCCAGAGCACCACTAAGACCCATAGTAGACAGTATAGGATCAGTTACTTACAACCTTTCCAAGACGCTGGCAGACATAATTAAACCACTCCTCAGACTCACGGAATACCACTGCAAAAAACTCAAAACAACTGGTGAAAGAACTAAAGGAAATCAAGATTAAAAAGGATGAAATTTTCGTATCACATGACATCATATCCCTCTTTACAAAAACACTGGTCACAAACACTCTCAACATAGTAGAAAACCGGTTAAAAGCAGACAGAACCCTGAAAAAACGTACAAAACTTACAGCACAGGACATAACAAAACTATTACATTTCATTTCCACTTCCACATATTTCCAATTCAGAGGCACAATTTACAGACAAAAAGAGGGATTTGCAATGGGGGACCCGCTATCTGCCACTCTATGCAACTTTTTTTATGGAGGATCTGGAAACCCGAGCCATAGAAACAGCACCGGATGACTGCAAACCTATCTTCTGGAAAAGATACGTTGATGACATTCTTGAAATAACCAAAACAGGTCACACACAACAATTCACGGATCATCTAAACTCCATAGACAAGACAGGCAACATCAAATTCACACACGAAGAGGAAACGGACAAGACAATAGCTTTTCTGGACCTAAAAATACACCACACAGAAGAAGGGAACATTAAAATCACAACATACAGAAAACCTACATACACCGACCAATATCTACTCTGGACATCTGAACATCCCATCGCACATAAAATGTCAGTAATCAGAACACTATACGACCGAGCACAGAGCATCACGGAAGAGAAAGACAGACAGGAGGAGGAACAACACATCCAACAGGCATTAAAAAACTGCCAATATCCACCGTGGGCAATTCGAAAAGGGAAATTACAGACACAAACAAAGGAAAAAAAACAAACAAACAAGGAAAAACACTGAAAAAACAAACCGAGGCTTTGTCACACTACCATACATAAAAGGAGTTACAGAACGCATCCAATGATCCATGAAGAAATACCACATCAACACCCCGGTCAAACCATACAAAAACCTCCGACAGCTGCTAGTTCACCCCAAAGATAAAATACAACTGGACAATAAATGCAACGTCATATATGAAATCCCTTGCCGTTCACGTAATAAAGTTTATATTGGCGAAACGGGCAGATGCTTCCGTACTCGCAAAAAAGAACACCAAATAGAATGTGAAAAAGAAACAACAAAAAGACTCACAAGATCCGAAAAAGAAAAAGCACACCAAGAAAACTTAAAATCAGCCATTTCAGACCACTGTAAACGGCAAAATCATATAATGAATTGGGAAGAGGCCAGAGTCATTCGCACTGAAGAAAATAGATTCCAGTGTTGGATTTTAGAGGCAGTGGAGATACGAAAGCGTGCGCAGAGAATGATGAACCGGGATGAGGGAGCGTATGCGCTGTCGCACACCTGGAGCGCCGTCCTGGAGGAGTGACCTGACAGCAGGAGGCGTGAACTACCTGTCAAATTGGGCGGGACGTTCACGCCTCCTTAGAGTAACATCAGCTGATAAGGCACGTCACCACTCGACATCTGGTGACTGTTTTGAAGAAGGCGGAAGTTTATCGCCGAAACTGTCAAGGTAACATCTTAAAAAATCATTGTCTTAAGAAACAAATTTAAAGAATATGTCTCCAGTTAGTCTGAAAATTGCACTGGTGAAAATTTTAAACAGCTAAGAAAAATACAGATATATGTATATGAGGTGAATATCCCCAATGAAGAATCTGGTGCATGAACCTGACAACCCTCAGGTTGTTAGGTTCATTCACGGTAAAACATTAAAAAAGTAGCATTACTACTTGGTTACAAAGTAATACTTTATTAACTGAAAACAACAACAACAACATGGTTTCAAATGAAACAACTGAATAATGAAGAAACTTGTGAAATCATCTAGTTTTAAGCCTTCCACAGCTAGTTTATATGGTATAGGCCCCAATGGCATTGCACACCAGTCCATATACTATGTCTTCTGAGGCACATCACAAGCGTATGAAAGACAACCTGCAAAATAAATCTACTTGATAGTGTATAGACTTGGAATGTTTCAAAGGGTTCAATGAAAGGTACCCTTAACTGAGCAAACAGTTGAAACTACAGCAGTAATCAATGATAAACAGTGAAACGTCAACAAACAAGAACAAAGACACTGTCGCCTGTTTTGTTGTAGGACCGCACGAAATATAAGCAGCAATACACACATAATTCCCATTTCAAATGTGATAGGCCTAGTAAACCAGCCTACAGCGGTCCAGATAAATTTAATGCGTCCCACACAATGTAAATGTTAAAAATTTTTAATTCTAGTACTGCTTGGTTGTTCTGTGATCACAGATATATATATACATACCTCTAAGGATTTCACTAATAACTTCCTGAAAGGACAGCCTTCTCGCAGCTGTCTTTGCACGTCTTCCCATGGGCGCTGCCATGTTGGATTTTGTTGGTTGTCAGGTTCATGCATGGAAAAATATTTTGATTATATGCTCAGCAGATAGTGCTGCTACCTGTATTACAGAAGTGGAACTAATTATCGGTTCGTCAATTTCAGGGAAGGCAGATATTAATATGAACTGTTCAGAGACATGCCCAACTAAAATTTTTGGAACAAGTGGGTTGTCAGGTTCATGCATGGGGCCACAGAAATAACTGTTACTTTCAGACTCGGGGAGGCCTGTGACGAAGTCTGCAGACACATGGGACCGGGGCGCCTCGGGATGGCGAGGGGATGTAGCAGACCTTGAGGAGAGTGGCTTGGGTTCTTACTCCGGGTGCACACAGAACAGGCACTCACAAAGGACTTCACCTCCTTCTCCATGCCGGGCCACCAGAAGCATCTCCGCAGGAATTCCAGGGTTCTCCAAGACCCAGGGTGAGCAGTGAGATTGGAAGAGTGCCCCCACTGGAGTACTTTGGCCCGCACTTGACTAGGCACATATAAAAGTCCTGAAGGACCTGATCCAGGATCTGGTTCTTGACGCTGAGCATGCCTGACCGCTGCTTCAACACCCCAGCGGACAGGAGCGACAATCCGAGAAGCAGGAACCACCGTACTGATCTCGCCCTCCCTTCCAGCAGAGAACTGCCTAGACAGGGCATCAGGTTTCTTGTTCTTAGACCCAGGGTGATATGACAGGGTGAAATCAAACCTGCTGAAGAACAGGGCCCACCATGCCTGGTGAGGGTTAAGATGTTTAGCTTGCTGGAGGTACTCTAGGTTCTTGTGATCCGTCCAGACCAGAAACGGATGCAGGGCCCCCTCCAACCAGTGTCTCCATTCCTCAAGTGCCATCTTAACGGCTTACAGTTCCCGATCTCCAACATCATACCGGGACTCAGTGGGGCCAAGGCGGTGCAAAAAGTAGGCACAAGGGTGCAATCTGCCATTAGACCATTGAGACAGAACTGCCCCTACACCAACATCGGAAGCGTCCATTCGACAACAAAAGGGTGTAAAAGGTCAGGGAGGATCAACATAGGTGCAGTGGAGAAGTGGAGCTTGATGTCTTTAAAAGCTTCCTCTGCCTTGGAAGTCCAGATGAACGGCACTCCTGTCCCCTTGGTGAGAGCGGAGATGGGTGCAGCCACCGAGCTAAAATTCCAAATAAATTTGCGGTAAAAGTTCACAAACCCTAGGAATTGTTGGACCTCCTTTACTGACTTAGGAATGGGCCAGTCCCGCACAGCCTTGGTCTTAGCTGGATCCATCTGAATTTGCCCTTCCCTCAAAATAAAACCAAGAAATGAGGCCTCTGGGACATGAAATTCGCACTTCTGAAACTTGACATATAGGTGATTCTTTAACAGCCTCTGGAGAACTCTCTGCACATGATGCTGGTGTTCCTGCAGTGTCTTGGAGAAAATAAGAATATCATTCAGATAGACAAAAACAAAGTGGTTAATCATGTCCCTAAGAATGTCATTGATAAGGGCTTGGAAAACAGCGGGTGCATTAGTTAGCCCAAAGGGCATCACCTGGTACTCATAGTGCCCTGAAGGAGTGTTGAAGGTGGTTTTCCATTCATCGCCCTGCCTTATGTGAATGAGGTGGTAAGCATTACGCAAGTCCAACTTAGTAAAAACAGTGGCCCCCTGGAGCAAGTCAAAAGCAGTAGACATCAGTGGAAGTGGATAACGATTTTGGACGGTTATCTTATTCAACCCCCAGTAGTCAATACAAGGTCACAATCCTCCATCCTTCTTGCTGACAAAGAAAAATCCAGTACCAGCAGGTGAAGTAGATGGCTGAATGAATCCAGAGGCCAAGACATCCTTACTGTAATCATCCATGGCCTTGCGTTCTGGCAGAGAGAGTGAGAAGATCCACCCACGAGGAGGAGTAATGCCTGGGAGCACGTCAATGACACAATCATAGTGCTTATGTGGGGGAAGCGAAGCAGCCCTACTTTTACTGAAAACCTCCTTTAGACCCCAATACTCAGCAGGAACTTGGGACAACTTAGTGGGATCTAGAGACTCGGCAGGCAACACAGGAGGACTGGAAAAAAGACAGGTGGCATGGCACGTTGGGCCCCATTCTAGGATACGGCCGGTCACCCAATCTATGTGAGGATTGTGAGGGTTAAGCCAAGGATCACTGGAAACTCAGGTGAATGAATGAGGTACAAGGATATCTCTTCTCGGTGTCCTTCTGACTGGAAATGAACAGGGGTGGTTACTTGAGTGGCTTTGCCATTTCCCAAAGCTTGGCCATCTAGAGCAGACACAGAGAGGGGAACCTTAAGAGGAACAAGAGGAACATTGAATTTAAGGGCAAAGTTAGTGTCCATGAAATTCCCAGCCGCCCCAGAGTCCACCAGGGCCTGGCAAGAATGAACAGAATCACCCCAGGAGATGGAAATAGGAAGGAAGACTCCTTGGCCAGGAAACTCGGGAGACAGAGTGGCTCCTGTCACAACCCTCCCTTGGCTGGATGGGCTTGCTCTTTTCCTGAGAGCTCAGGACAGGATGCTCGAAAGTGGCCTGGTTTTCCACAGTAGATGCAGCACCTTTCCCTCCTTCGGCGCTCCCTCTCGGCTGCAGACAAGCGGGCGCAACCAATGTGCATTGGTGCTGAGGAATCCAAGGCTGGTGAAGCAGGGTTCCAGGGTGGACCAGGAGCATCAGGAGATCTCTGGGAAGGGACCTGGTCCTGGTGACGCTCCCTGATCCGGTTATCAAGGCGTATAGCATGTGATATCAGGGACTCCAGATCGTCAGGGCACCCCACAGAGGCCAGTCCATCTTTAACAGGGTCAGACAGGCCATGGTGAAAAGCTGAGACCAAGGCAGGCTCATTCCACCTGCTCACCACTGCAAGGGTCCAGAACGAAATAGCATAATCTGCTACACTGTCCCTGCCCTGTTGGATAGACATAAGTCGTTTTGCTGCATCTTGGCTGGCGACTGATTGATCAAAGACTCTTGGCATGTCTTCAGAAAACATCTTGAAGTCTGAACACTCTGGACCCTGCCTCTGCCAGACGGATGTTGCCCATGGTTTCTCAATTAGCAATGTTATTACATATGCAATCTTGGATCTGTCAGTGGGATAGGAGGCTGGCTGAAGCTCAAACGTGAGTTGACATTGGGTCAGAAAACCATGGCACTCACCCTGCTTGCCATCATATCTCTATGGAGCCAGGAGACGGGGTTCATTGCTGTGTGAGGGCAGACGAAGTGGATCCAGGGGAGCTGGTACAGCAGGAGGAGCCAGTTGAGCCATGGGAGCAGTCAGTTGCTGAAGAGCCAGGCCAATCCACCACAGCCTCGAACCATGAATCTTTTGTAGGTTAGTGAGCGCCTGGCCATGTGTTTCCAAAACTTGTGATGGCCGCCATTAACTTGTCAAACTCTGGCACAGGACAAGAAGCCTCTGCTGAGTCTGTCATGACTGAGTCTTTCTGTCATGGCGGGGTCAGGGATTGAACCCAGGTCACTGGAGTGGTCAGCAATTTACCAGCTCAGTGAGCTAGTGAAGGGATGCAAGTGTAGAGGGATAGTATTCGTCAAAAAATTTATTAACAAACTCTGGAACGCTCAGAAGATAGGAGAAAAGCAAAAAATCCAACAACTTAGATCCAGAAAACAACCAAAAATAGTCCAAGAGCACAGAGGCAAAAAGGTAAAATACAACCAAGTCCAAAAAAGAAAAATTCAAACACAAGGGCAGAGAGGCTTCGAAATGCACAAAACTTTTGAACGGCAAAAAGCAAAGGTTTCACTCACCAGCAAATCCCAAAGACTCAGTGAAGGCAAACACAACAGAGCCAGTATAAATACAAGGACAAATTGATCACATGACCACCAAAAAAAAGAAAAGAAAAACACAGAGGCACAATAGCGGCCACTAGAGGCCAAATCAGTCTTAAGTCCTAACAATGACAGTAAACAGGATAAGTGGCTACAGATAATGGATGGATGGATGACAGTAAAAGAAAAGTTCTACACTTGCCTGTGTGACAGTAGAAATGTCATGGAACACCAAACATCTATTGGTTGAAATTGTACTGATACACTATGTAGCGCCCCCCTAGCTGACCTGGCTATTTGTTGGAGTGCGCTCCCCGAATCCATGTATGGCGAGAGATCTCTCTCTCTCTATGTAGTTAACTAATGCTCTAATTTATGTAATCAGAAATGTCTTTGAATGTTGCTATTTAAACTACTTAATGATGCTAATCATGACACTAGGCTACGGTTTTACACATTTAACATAAAGATATCAAACTGATGAATTAACCATGAAATCCTGTCTCTTTCTTAATGTATTGTCTTACTTTGTAAATACCTCGACATGAAATACGTCTCAAATGACCTGTTTACCCTTTAAACAATATGACATGACACTTTTTTACCCTTTAACCTCTAAACTCAGGGTTCAATGTTACCTCTGTATGAATTCCCTACATGAAATATGCACACATGCACAAACATTAAGTTCAACGGTTTACTTAAAATTAGAAATAAAAAATATATAACATACAAACATAAAATATTCTCTTTTAGTTCCAGTACAGTTAGAGTCCAAATAATTCAACTCAGTTTCAATTGTAATCCAAACTCAAATATTCACAACTCAAATCTTCAATCAAAACCTCATAGGCTACACCTTATTCTAATGCCGGCAGTTTATATCATAAACTGAAATACTATCAAATGAAACAAAAATGAAATGGGTACCCAACCAAAGCACGGTGAAAGTCAAAAGATGCAGGCCTGTAGACTAGTGTGGCTTGGGAGCGGAGAGACCTAAAACAACATGGCCGCTTCACGCCATGGCGCATGAAATAAAACTCACTGCTTCAGCTGTTGTCGGCGTCAGGCTCTCGGTAGCCTCACAGTGCTGGCGGTGCTGAAGGAGCACCGACGATGTCACAGCCGAAGATATGCCTCCGAGGATCGGGGTATGATGATCTGTCACTGAAGTAGTATAGCCGGGCAGGCTACTCACTTGCACAGTTCACTTAACTCCAACAAGCGAAGTCTGGTTGACTATCACTCACGGTATCCTCGCGGGAAACTTTTGGTCAAAGTCTTCCACTAACTCGCGTGTAACACTACTATGCATAGGCAGAATGTCCATAAACGACTCACTGTCCGTTTGTCATTAAACATTTACCATATACATACATCAAATTAGCGTTTTGCCAACTTTGCAGTTCACATGCGTCACAGCCTAACTCTTAGTCATCCCCGTTTTTTTTTTTTTGCATGCTCTTTTTCCTCTCACACTTCCTGCTTCCCCTCGACCTCCAACCCCCACTCTGATTGGCTAACGTAACAGGTAAGTACATTTTTTACAAACTTAATTCTTTTTACATGTACACAGTTTTTACAGTTTTAACACATTAACATTCACCTTTCAAAAGTAAATAAATAAAATAAAATGAAATAAAAGAATACATTGCAAATCTATAACCCCCAGAAAGATAATGTATGTTACCCAACATCCATTTCACTTAACATAACACTTCCCATTTAACCCCGTCCTGGCCAATGGGTTTTAACTCTTTCTTAACCTTAATACTATTTATTACCATTAACCTTTTAACTTTTTGAGCTATTTATTTCACTATGAACTTATTTATTCATATCATCTTTTAACTTCTTAGTAATAAATTCCAACAGGGTAACACCCTCCCCCTTTTAATTGTCTGCGTGTCCTCACCAGACACTAGTAAACTTAACTAAGGAGTCTTATGAGTCTAATGCTTTCCAATTTTAATGACTAACCCCCTGTGCACAATGGTCACAGGCTGGTCCCTGGACCTACCAGGCTCATCATATGTGAGTCTAATAGTAGGCTTCACTGTTCTCTGAGGTCTTAGCTTAGGTCTGATCTTATCAGCTTTCTGGACCTCGTCCACATCTTCATGGGCAGTTTCAGCTTCTGAGATCTCTTTTGGAGCCTCATCTCCACTACGCTCTTCCTCCCTCTCATCCCCATGGCCAGGTTCAGAGTTGCTTTCCTCAGGTTCGGATTCTGGTTCTTTTCCGTCATCAGGTTCAGCTTCAGGTTCATGATCTGATTCTCTTCCAGGGTCATGATCAGGTAAGGAGTTACGGTCTTCCACTTCAGGAGTGAAAGGTAAGTCTTCTTCTACTTCAACTACTGGCCTGGAGGCATTAGTCACTCTCTGCGCTAGCTCTCTCCAGGACGTTGAGTCACGCGGAGGAACATAGTAGCCCCAGTCAGAGGATGAATCGGAAAACTCTTCTAGCTCTTGAGCCTCCGGACTTAAGTCCCTTGGCCGAGGGTCTGCTCTGGTTCTTGGCTTGGCAGGAGGGTCTTGGACCTGTTTGGTGGTGGGCATCCTCACCAGCTGGCCAATAGGAAGAAGATGGTCCCTATGGATGGTCTTGGTTCCTGGTCTTCCATCCTCCCTTCTGATTTTAAACACAGGTAGGTTGGGCATCTTTTCCACTATAACGTAGGGCTCCTGATTCCACCTGCTCTCCAGCTTGTGCTTTCCTCGCAGTCCTAAGTTCCTGAGCAGAACCCTGTCGCCACTTTCCAAGGACCGAAATGTAACTCTGTGATCATACAACCTCTTGTTCCTTTGGTGTCTCTTGTCTGCAGCTTCAGAAGCTAGCTTGTAGGCTTGCTTTAGATCTTCTTTAAGCTTAGTGACAAATCTGGTGTGGCACACGTCCTCAATACCATCAGGGGATGTTCCAAAACACAAGTCTACAGGAAGTCTTGCCTCTCGGCCGAACATTAGGTGGTAAGGCGAATATCCTGTAGCATCACACTTCGTACTATTGTACGCATGTACTAAGTAAGGTACGTGTTGACTCCAACTTCGCTTTTTCTCACTTCCTAGTGTACCGAGCATGGAGATCAAAGTTCGGTTGAATCTCTCTGGCTGCGGGTCTCCTTGTGGATGATACGGCGTCGTCCGCGACTTGCGTATCCCCATCAAGGTAAGTAGCTCTCGGATTAAACGGCTCTCAAAATCTCTTCCTTGATCTGAATGGATTCTGGAAGGTAATCCATAATGAACAAAGTATTTTTCCATCAGGACTTTGGCCACAACAGGAGCTTTCTGGCTTTTTGTTGGGAAAGCCTGGGCATATCTGGTGAAATGATCAGTGACTACTAACACGTTGCTTATACCTTTAGAGTCAGGCTCCATAGAAAGAAAGTCCATGCACACTAGGTCCATGGGCCCTTGACTTATGATTTGGTGCAATGGAGCAGCTCTCTGCACAGGTGTCTTATGGGAAACACACTCTCCACAGTTCTTGATGTATGCTTCCACGTGCGCTGACATCCCAGGCCAAAAGAAACGACTTCTGAGCAGGTCAAGGGTTCTCTCTTGTCCGAGGTGCCCTAGGTCATCATGCAGGGCATGCATGACCATCTCCTGGAACTCTCTCGGCAAGACAAGCTGACTGACCACTTCTCCAGATGACCTCTTACTAAACCGGTACAACAGCCCCTCTTTCATGGCTAGCTTCCCAGCTTCTCTTTTCAGTCTCAGCAGCTCTTGATTTATGTTCCCATCCTCGGGCCAACGTCCATACTTCAAGGCTTGGATGGCTGGTCCAATGGCCTCATCATCTTCTTGAGCTTTCTTTATGTTCTGTTTGGACATGAGCTCCAATGACTTCAATTCCATGTGCGATGGAAAGGCATAAATGTCTGGAATACAGTGGGGAGATGCTCCAAGCTGAGCGACATATGCTAGTGAGCTGTTAGGGAACTCTGAAACACAGACTTGCTGGCAGATCGTTTTGACCCCAGGTGGAGGTATAGTCACCCAGCCCTCTTCATCATCCACATCTGGCACCTTCCTTGACAACAGATCGGCATCCACGTTCTGACGCCCGGGGCGATACTGAACATCAAATTCGTACGTCGATAAAGCAGCAAGCCAGCGATGCCCTACCGCATTGAGCTTGGCTGTAGACAGTACGTATGTTAGCAGGTTGTTATCCGTGCGTACGGTGAATCTGGCCCCATACAAGTACTCATGAAACTTATCAACTACAGCCCACTTGAGTGACAAGAATTCAAGCTGGTGTATGGGGTAGTTTCTTTCGGATGAGCTTAGCTTTCGACTTGCAAAAGCAACTGGTCTCAGGCCCTCAGGGTGCTCTTGATATAGGACAGCACCAAGACCCTTTAGGCTTGCGTCAACATGCAGGATGTAGGGCTTTTGAGGATTGGCAAACGCCAGTACAGGTGCATGTGTCAGACAGAGTATTATGCTATGAAATGCCTCCGTGCAAGATTCATCCCATCTATCCCCGAAGGGCTCAGACTCTTTTAGGTAAACTTTGTTCATGGCTGAAGACGGTTTCTTACTTTTCTGAGTAGGAGCATAGCCCTTGGTGAGCTCAGTCAATGGCCTAACAATTGCTGAATAGTTTTGAATAAAATGGCGATAATAGCCACAAAATCCAAGAAAGGATTGCAGCGTCTTCAGGTTCGTCGGCCTTGGCCATGTTGCAACAGCCTCGATTTTGTCTGGATCTGGGGCGACACCCTCTGCAGACACTATATGCCCCAGGTACTTCACCCTTGGCAGACAGATCTGGCACTTGTCCACAGAGAGCTTCAGCCCAACCTCCCCAAGGCGATCTAGGATCTTGAGCAGTCTCTCCTCGTGTTCTTCAAGCGTCCTCCCGAACACGATCAGATCGTCCAGGTATACTAGTACTTGTAAAAGGTTCATATCTCCAATAGCTTTCTCCATTAACCTTTGAAAGGTCGCTGGAGCGCCTGCGATTCCTTGCGGCATTCTTTCGAATTGAAAGAACCCCAGTGGGCAAATAAAGGCCGTTTTCTCTTTGTCGTCTTCGGACATGGCTATCTGGTAGTACCCAGAGCGCAAGTCCAGAACAGAAAACCACCGACTTCCTGACAGAGCGTTCAGTGCATCTTCAATGCAAGGCGTCGTATACTGGTCAGGGATTGTGCGGCTGTTCAGCAGTCGGTAATCTATGCACATCCTAATAGAGCCATTTTTCTTTCGTACGACTACAATTGGTGACGCATAGGGGCTTCGAGACTCAGTAATGATTCCTGCCTGTAGCAGTTCTTGTAAATGCTTCCTCACATCTTCAATATCTGCAGGAGCTAGTCGGCGTGACCGCTCACGAAAAGGCCGGGGATCAGAGAGACGGATTCTGTGCTCTACGCCTTTGGCTAACCCCACGTCCCACTCATGCATTGAGAATACATGTGACTTCTGTGCTAGTTTCTGTCTTAGTCTGTTCTTCCACGATTCAGAGATTGGGGTGTCTCCAAAGTTTATTAAGCTTGCATCAAACTCAGTGCAAGCAGTCTCTTTAGGGGGAATAGTCGCGACTGAATCAATGTGATACATGCAGCCAATCACTGTTCCAACAGGTATGGATGTTTCTCTCGTGTATTCATTCTTGACTAACACTCTGAAGATGTTGACATCCAATGCGCCACTGGGCACAACCATGGGATGGAGGAACACACCAGCGGGCAATGCAGATTTGGGTGATGCATCGATCATCAGTATCTCTTGTTCAACTGGCTTCAGTAACTCAACTTTGCACACTACCTGTGTGTCGCCTTCCGGTGGGATGTTCAGAGGGCCTGGACCCAGCCATCTAATGCAACCAACCTCATCTTCATGCACAGGGATAGCACCACTATGGAGAGTGGATTCTTCTTCATTAACACTAACACGAAGACCTAGTGTTCGCTCAACACGTGCAACATCCACACCATTGTCTTGACACTGTTTCACCAGGCGTCTAACATGGCTAGCGTTGGTGCCCACAATGACAGATGTCGGATCTTCAGCTCTGGGGCTAGGACATATGAGAGCAAGGACAGTCACCATCTGACTGATTCCTAACACCTCAGCTGGATATTCAATGTCAACCACCACATACCCACAATAGGGATAGCTAACACCCGTTTCACTTAATCCCCAGAGGGACAGACCAGACACGGGCTGAATAGGGACATCAGACAGATGCTTCTGGTACCATGGTGCAAATATAATTGTCACCTGCGAGCCACTGTCTAACAGAGCAGTGCAGGAGTGCCCATTAATCTTCAATGGCACTAAACTGGGTGGACCAACTAGACCCTCAGGGATGCAGGCATTTTCTGGCACATCAGCAGCGCTTTTCTTCACTACACTGTTCACTCCACTAGCAGTGGCATCAGCCGATGGCTGGTTGTTTTTTGACAGTTTCAAAGCTTGGATAAGTCTCTTGATAACTTTGGCTTGGTTCTCTGGGTTCTCACACTTCCCTGCAAAATGCCCATTCTCCCCGCAGCGATAACAAAAATACTCATCAGAGCGTTTGGCTGATCTCTGTGGAGAGCTGGCAACTGGGTTTGGCGTATTTACAGCTGAAATAGCAGCTTGAGGCTCAGGCGCTTTCTGAGTAACTTTCTGTTGCAGGCGTTTCACCTCTTGCTTCAATGCTGTCAGTTCACTGTCAGCGCAATGTTCATTTGATACAGGTTTCAGGGGAGTTTTCTCAGTGCTACCCAGCATAGCTGAAGCTGGCTTAGACACTGCAGCAGTGACTAAAGACTTGAGCTCTTTTATTTCTGATTTCAAGCTCTGAAGTTCAGACTGCTTAACATCACTATCTTGCCTTAGATAGGCACTCTGCACAAAGGGACTGATTTTCTTTCGTGAGGCTTCATATTCCTCTTCTTCTCTTATTTCTTTTAACAGTTGGAGAAAAGATGGCGGGATCAGTTTCCTCTCTCTCAGACGCAGATTGACTACCATCAAATCAGAGGAGACAGCACCACGCAGCAACTGATCTAGTCTTGCTCGGTCTACATAAGCAGGAGGGAGACCACCTCTCTGGACCACCTTGTTCAACGACTGGTCTAGCCGCCTGAGAAAGTCTGAAAGCTTTTCACCTGTCTGTTGCTGTAGTAAGCGAAATGCAAAATACAAGTCATCTCCTGACTCTGCACTCCCAAAGGCATGTTCAAGTGCCTCTAAACAGTGTTCAGGTGACACATCAGGATCACTCACTCGAGCTGCTTTGATAATCTCCAACGCCGGACCTCTGAGGCTCTCCATGAGTCTTCGCCTTTTCTCTTTGGGAGAGCAATCACACTCTTCCACCATGAGCTTTGCTTGTCCCAGCCAGTGGTCAAACTGCTCTTCTCCGGATGGGGTGGGCAATGTCCCAGAGAAAAATCGTAGACGGCGATAACTGTTGTCACTTGAAAGCTTTGAAGTTTTTTGAAGAAAATCCCCCACCGCTTGCAGGATTGACTCCGTTGAGTTAGGATCTTTAACAGGAAACATTTTGCGGAGGTCTTCTACAGTCTTACCTTCAGCCTGCAGCAGCCCAGCTAACTTTTGACTAAAATCCTGTGCATTGGCGCCTGGAGCTGGCAGTGGAGCATCACCTTGTGGAACTCCATTTGCTATGACTACAGTCCATGCTTCTCCGCCTTCAATAGGAAAGATCTCAGGAGGAACATTATCTCTTTCTGCTGTTTCTCTACACTCACACAGGACAAGGTAGCTGTTGTGCCGTGTACTGAAAGTTCGCCCTCGGACTCGCACACGTCCTAAACTCTTCACTGTTTGCATCGTCTCTTCGATGAGGCTGATGTCGACTTCATTGGGAATGAGTAGCAGGACTGCATGATCCTCAGGTACAGCCTCGCCACGGCACCATCCCCTTAGCTCCGTTGCTAACTCTGAATGGCTACTTGAAGTCTCCATAATTACATTAACTTTGAGTCTTTTCAAAAGGAATGCTAATCCTATTTATGCTAAGCAGTTAGCTACCAAATGCTAATAATAAACTAAAAATATCCTTAATTATTTAATTTCCTAAAGTAATTAGTCACATTAATTAACAGTGTTTACGATCCCGGACGAGCCCCCATTTTATGTAGCGCCCCCTAGCTGACCTGGCTATTTGTTGGAGTGCGCTCCCCGAATCCATGTATGGCGAGAGATCTCTCTCTCTCTATGTAGTTAACTAATGCTCTAATTTATGTAATCAGAAATGTCTTTGAATGTTGCTATTTAAACTACTTGATGCTAATCATGACACTAGGCTACGGTTTTACACATTTAACATAAAGATATCAAACTGATGAATTAACCATGAAATCCTGTCTCTTTCTTAATGTATTGTCTTACTTTGTAAATACCTCGACATGAAATACGTCTCAAATGACCTGTTTACCCTTTAAACAATATGACATGACACTTTTTTACCCTTTAACCTCTAAACTCAGGGTTCAATGTTACCTCTGTATGAATTCCCTACATGAAATATGCACACATGCACAAACATTAAGTTCAACGGTTTACTTAAAATTAGAAAAAAAAATATATAACATACAAACATAAAATATTCTCTTTTAGTTCCAGTACAGTTAGAGTCCAAATAATTCAACTCAGTTTCAATTGTAATCCAAACTCAAATATTCACAACTCAAATCTTCAATCAAAACCTCATAGGCTACACCTTATTCTAATGCCGGCAGTTTATATCATAAACTGAAATACTATCAAATGAAACAAAAATGAAATGGGTACCCAACCAAAGCACGGTGAAAGTCAAAAGATGCAGGCCTGTAGACTAGTGTGGCTTGGGAGCGGAGAGACCTAAAACAACATGGCCGCTTCACGCCGTGTCGCATGAAATAAAACTCACTGCTTCAGCTGTTGTCGGCGTCAGGCTCTCGGTAGCCTCGCAGTGCTGGCGGTGCTGAAGGAGCACCGACGATGTCACAGCCGAAGATATGCCTCCGAGGATCGGGGTATGATGATCTGTCACTGAAGTAGTATAGCCGGGCAGGCTACTCACTTGCACAGTTCACTTAACTCCAACAAGCGAAGTCTGGTTGACTATCACTCACGGTATCCTCGCGGGAAACTTTTGGTCAAAGTCTTCCACTAACTCGCGTGTAACACTACTATGCATAGGCAGAATGTCCATAAACGACTCACTGTCCGTTTGTCATTAAACATTTACCATATACATACATCAAATTAGCGTTTTGCCAACTTTGCAGTTCACATGCGTCACAGCCTAACTCTTAGTCATCCCCGTTTTTTTTTTTTGCATGCTCTTTTTCCTCTCACACTTCCTGCTTCCCCTCGACCTCCAACCCCCACTCTGATTGGCTAACGTAACAGGTAAGTACATTTTTTACAAACTTAATTCTTTTTACATGTACACAGTTTTTACAGTTTTAACACATTAACATTCACCTTTCAAAAGTAAATAAATAAAATAAAATGAAATAAAAGAATACATTGCAAATCTATAACCCCCAGAAAGATAATGTATGTTACCCAACATCCATTTCACTTAACATAACACTTCCCATTTAACCCCGTCCTGGCCAATGGGTTTTAACTCTTTCTTAACCTTAATACTATTTATTACCATTAACCTTTTAACTTTTTGAGCTATTTATTTCACTATGAACTTATTTATTCATATCATCTTTTAACTTCTTAGTAATAAATTCCAACAGGGTTACAACTATATTGCCAAAAGTATTTGCTCACCTGCCTTGACTCACATATGAGCTTAAGTGACATCCCATTCCTAATCCATAGGGTTCAATATGACGTTGGTCCACCCTTTGCAGCTAGAACAGCTTCAACTCTTCTGGGAAGGCTGTCCACAAGGTTTAGGAGTGTGTTTATGGGAACTTTTGACCATTCTTCCAGAAGCACATTTGTGAGGTCACACACTGATGTTGGACGAGAAGGCCTGGCTCTCAGTCTCCGCTCTAATTCATCCCAAAGGTGTTCTATCGGGTTGAGGTAAGGACTCTGTGCAGGCCTGTCAAGTTAATCCACACCAGACTCTGTCATCCATGTCTTTATGGACCTTGCTTTGTGCACTGGTGCAGAGTCATGTTGGAAGAGGAAAGGGCCAGCTCCAAACTGTAAAAACAGTCTGCATGCCTAGGTGCTTGATTTTATACACCTGTGGCCATGGAAGTGATTGGAACACCTGATTCCAATAATTTGGATGGGTGACCAAATACTTTTGGCAATATAGTGTATCTGTTCTTCATGCTATTCTGAAAAATAAAATGTGGTTTGCTGTCAATATAATAAGTTGAACAAGCAATTACAGAATCATAAAAATATGCACATCAATAAAAATAAGTGCTCCTCCATTTAGTTTTTCTACTACTGGAAGATACATAATCTTTGATTCTACATCCTTATGAACAGTTTCCCTCAGAAGTTTAGATTGCATATCAAAGTCATCATAAAGGTTTGTTATATATCCCACCAAGCAATAACAGGTAACACTTATAAACAGTGCTTATATCAGATGTATTATATCAGTATTTTGCATTGGCTCAAACGGCAAGCTGAAAAACTACTTAACAGACCATAAGAGTATGTGTGACCTTGTGAACATGTCAGTAAGTTGTGAACCTTGTGAACATGCCAATATGCATGATCAGCACTTTCAGGGTGTGTGGTCTGCTCTACTACAGTGACCTGCTCATCTGAGACTAACCACGCCTTTGTGATGTGACAGAAAGATCTTGACCATTCTGCTAACTCTGAAACAGTTTCACAAACAAGAAACTAGTTCACAAAACTCTGTTGTACAGGTGACATATGACCATTCAAAATTTCATGGCAGTATCCCTACATCTAACATCAAGAAGGCTTAATGGCACACATATTATGCCTCATGCCAATGAACTAAACAGTCTGCACTGCTCTATCTGTCTGTGGCATGCCACCCATTTCAATACTCTTGATAACAAATCCTTTCCACACAACATAGTACATAACACATACACTGTATGTGTTATGTACTATGTACATGCTGAATGGAGGAGGAGGCTACAACAAAGAGCAAATTTTAAAATAGGTACATACTTGCCCTTGGTAGTATTCTTAAAGATCCATGAAGTAATTTCATTGGTGATTTGCCCACTACTTGTAGTGGCGATCAAAATTATATATCAGCGTTTCTTCAACTGATCTTATGATAATTAAATAATATCACATACAGTTACTGGTATACACTGTAAAATAATGCCCTTAAACATATAGTAAATGTACCTTAAAAGAAAAGAAAACCCATTTTTAAAATACAGTTGTGAAGATAGATTATGATATAAACAAATGATTCATGTGAATAACTGAAAATAAGGAGCTCACACAACTAAGACATCCATCTTTGAAAGTCAGTTTCCATGCAGAATGGATGGTTTCATGGATGCTGCCATTGAAAATATTTTAACCAATCAGAAAAGTCCCCCCAATCGTTTCTGGCAATGCTCTAATGTCATTTGGGCACAAGACATAGAAGCTCTGCATAGCGAGTAAGACTTGAAGCTGCCCCTGGCTGGAGATTATTTCATTAAAAGGTTATATTGCATTGGCTCCCAATCAAATTTCATATTGATTATAAAATACTACTATTGACCTTTAAAGCACTGAATGGTCTCGTGCCACAGTACCTGAGTGAACTTCTGGTTCTCTATGACCCGCCATGCCTACTTAGATCAAAAGGTGCAGGCTATCTGCTGGTACCTCATATAGTGAAGGCTACATCAGGGGGCAGAGCCTTTTCTTACAAAGCCCCACAGTTATGGAACAGCCTTCCAAGTAGTGTTCGGGAATCAGACACAGTCTCAGTGTTTAAGTCTAGGCTGAAAACATATCTGTTTAGTCAAGCCTTTTGTTAATGGTGTTTATGAGGTAAAGGTGTAGATCTGGAGGGTCCTCAGACATAGAGTGTTTTGGTACACTGGGATGTATGTGTTAGGACTAGGACTGTTTTGGCCTCTAGAGGCCGCTGTTATTTCCTTTTCGTGTCATGTTTATTTTGGCCTCTAGAGGCCGCCACTGTTCCTGTGTTTTGTGCTTTTGTTAATTGCCTGTTTAGTCCTGATTATCTTCACCTGTGTCCCTAATTAGTTTGTGTATTTATACCCCTGAGTTCAGTCCTCTTGTCACTGAGTCTTTGTGCTGTTATGTTTATCTCCAGTTTCCTCTGTACTGTGTTCTTTGTTTTGCACTTTGCTTTTCTTTTGGATTATACTCTTTTTTTTTTGTTTTGCCCTGTATATAGTGTATATAGTATAAATAAAACCTTTTGATTCTTTTTCTACTTCCGCCTCACGCCTCTGCATTTGAGTCATCCCCCTGGTGGCCTAGTGGGGGTTTGCTGGATTATCACACCAATGAACCAGGTTTGAATCCCAGCAAAACCCTAACAGAAAGACTCAGTCATGACCGACTCAGCAGAGGCTGCTTCAACTGTCTACCCGGCCAACCTTCAGGGAATTATGGCAGCTTTGACATGCTCGGAGCGACCATGGACGCTCATGGACGTACGCTCACCAGCCAACGTGAGGCCCTTGCTCGCCACGAGGAACTGCTTCAGCAAATCGGGAAAACCCTGGCACAGCTGACATCTCTGCCTGCATCTCCTGATCCAGCTCCCGCTCCTGTGCCTCCTGCCATGCTGCCTTCTTCACCTCGCGAACCCAGCCTTCCTGCACCACAGAGGTACGACGGCAAGCACAGTGAGTGCCGAGAGTTCCTTACCCAGTGTCAACTCACCTTTGAGCTTCAGCCTACCACCTACACTACGGATCGCCGCAAGATTGCCTTTGTGATAACCTTATTAGCTGGTAAGGCGCGAGCCTGGGCTACTGCTATCTGGCAAAGACAGGGACCTGAGTGCCTTGATTTCCAGCTGTTTTCTGAAGAGATGCTTCAGGTCTTTGATCAGGCGGACATCAGTACCGACGCAGCCCGAAAGCTCATGTCCATCCGGCAAGGAGGAAGCGTCGCAGATTACGCCATCTCGTTCCGAACGCTCGCAGCAGTAAGTGGATGGAACGAGACTGCCCTGGTGTCAGCCTTCCACCATGGTCTGTCTGACCCCATCAAGGACGGTCTGGCCTCTATTGGATGCCCAAGTGACCTCGAAACCCTCATCTCACATGCTATTCGTCTGGACAACAGGATGAGAGAACGCCACCAAGCCTTGAGCCCCCCCAGCCTCCCTACCTCTACCTGGAAACCATCTACCTCCTTCAGTGACTGTCCAGAACCCATGCAAGTGGGTCGTACTCGCCTCTCCGCATCTGAGAGGGAGCGCAGAAGAAGGGACAAGTGCTGCATCTACTGTGGCAAGCTGGGTCACTTCCGAGCATCATGTCCCGAACTCTTAGGAAAAGGACCGCCCCGTCCAGCCGAGGGAGGGTTGTGATGGGGCCTACCCTCTCTCCCGGACTCCCTGGCCAAGGAATCTACATCCCGGTCTCCATCTCCTGGGGTGAGTCTGTCCACTCTTGTCAAGCTTTGTTAGACTCAGGGGTGGCTGGGAACTTTATGGATATTCACTTCGCCCAAAGCATCAATATTCCTACTGCACCTCTTGAAGTCCCACTGTCTGTGTCTGCCCTCGATGGCCAAGCGTTAGGTGATGGAAGAGTCACCCAAGTTACTTCTCCAGTCTTCCTCCAGTCTCAAGGTCACAAGGAAGAAATATCCCTGCACCTGATTCCTTCACCTGAGTTCCCAGTTATTCTAGGCCTTCCTTGGCTTACTCGCCACAACCCTCGCATAGACTGGGTAACAAGCCAGGTTGTGGAATGGGGCCCTGCATGCCATGCCTCTTGTCTGCTCTCTAGCTCTCCTGTGTCTCCTGCCGAGCCCCATGATCTCACCGAGTTATCTCAAGTTCCCACAGAGTACTGGGATCTCAAGGAGGTGTTCAGCAAGAGCAGGGCCGCCGTTCTTCCTCCACACTGGGCCTACGACTGTGCCATCAACTTGCTCCCTGGGACTACCCCTCCTCGTGGCAGACTGTTTTCCCTCTCTCAGCCAGAACGCAAGGCCATGGAGGAATACCTCAAAGACGCCCTGGTCTCTGGGTTCATTCGACCCTCCACCTCACCTGCTGGAGCCGGCTTCTTCTTTGTCGGCAAGAAGGATGGGGGGCTCCGACCATGTATTGACTACAGGGGCCTGAACAAGATCACTGTGCGCAACCGATATCCCCTTCCGCTGATGTCCACTGCTTTCGACCTGCTCCAAGGCGCCACCGTCTTCACCAAGTTGGACCTACGGAACGCATACCACCTCATCCGTATCCGACAGGGAGACGAGTGGAAGACTGCCTTTAACACCCCGTCTGGGCACTACGAATACCAGGTGATGCCCTTCGGACTCACCAATGCACCAGCTGTTTTTCAGGCCCTAATCAACAACGTCTTAAGGGACATGATTAACCTGTACGTTTTTGTCTACCTTGACGACATCCTTATCTTTTCCAAGACCATGCAGGAGCACCGCCACCATGTCCGCCAGGTTCTCCAGAGGCTGCTACAGAACAATCTGTTCGCCAAGGCCCAGAAATGCGAATTTCATGTTCCCGAGGTCTCCTTTCTGGGATTTATTGTACGGACAGGCCAACTCCAAATGGACCCTGCCAAGACCCTGGCCGTCCGGGATTGGCCTACTCCCAAGTCCGTTAAGGAGGTTCAGCGGTTCTTAGGATTCGCTAACTTCTACCGCAAGTTCATCAGGAACTTCAGTTCTGTGGCAGCACTCATGTCAGACCTCACCAAAAGGACAGGTGGATCTTATGTCTGGTCTCCTCAGGCGGAAAAGGCGTTCAAAGACCTCAAGGACCGCTTCTGCACGGCACCCATTCTGGTCCTCCCGGACACCTCCCAACCATTCATCGTGGAGGTGGACGCCTCGGACAGTGGTGTCGGCGCGGTGCTCTCTCAATGTTCAGAAGGAAAGCTGCACCCCTGCGCTTACTTCTCCCACCACCTGAGTCCTGCGGAGTCCCGGTACAATGTGGGGGATCGAGAACTGCTAGCGGTCAAACTGGCCCTTGAGGAGTGGAGGCACTGGCTGGAGGGAGCGCAACATCCATTCCTGGTTTGGACTGACCACAAGAACCTGGAGTACCTCCAGCAAGCCAAGAGACTGAACCCTCGACAGGCTAGGTGGGCCCTGTTTTTCAGTCGGTTTGACTTCACCCTCTCGTACCGCCCCGGCTCCAAGAACACCAAACCTGATGCACTGTCCAGGCTGTTCTCTGCCACTAACAGGGAGAATGAAGTTGGGCCTATTATCCCGGTGTCCCTGATTGTGGCCCCTGTCTGCTGGGGTATTGAGGAGGCTGTTCGACGAGCCCAACACCAGGACCCCGGTCCTGGGACGG
Source organism: Neoarius graeffei (assembly GCF_027579695.1). Lineage (NCBI taxonomy): Eukaryota > Metazoa > Chordata > Actinopteri > Siluriformes > Ariidae > Neoarius > Neoarius graeffei. Next base: position 24,674,201 of record NC_083580.1, on the reverse strand, counting down.
GGCCACCGGGCCTCTTGTACGTCCCACATCAAGCCCGGGCCAAGGTTCTCCAGTGGGGTCACTCTTCCCCTCTCACCGCCCACCCGGGAGCTCGGAGGACCCTGGACTTCCTGAAAAGACGCTTCTGGTGGCCTAACATGGAGAAGGAAGTAAGGTCATTTGTCCTGTCCTGTGAGGTTTGCACCAGAACCAAGAACCCACGACAGCGTCCCCAGGGTCTCCTGCATCCTCTGACCATTCCCCGGCGTCCCTGGTCCCACGTGGCAGTCGACTTCATCACGGGTCTCCCTGAGTCACAAGGTAACACGGTCATTTTGGTCATAGTTGACAGATTCTCTAAGGCCTGCCGCTTCATACCACTGTGCAAACTCCCCTCTGCTCTTGAAACAGCTAAACTTATGTTCAATCATGTCTTCCGAGTCTTTGGTCTTCCACAGGACATCGTCTCAGACCGAGGGCCCCAGTTCTCCCGAGTGTGGCATGGGTTCTGCAAGGTCATCGGAGCCACTGCCAGCCTCTCCTCTGGGTTTCACCCACAGTCCAATGGTCAGACGGAGAGGCTCAACCAGGACCTGGAAACCACCCTGCGAGGCCTGGCTATGGATAACCCGACATCGTGGAGCACCTGGCTGCCATGGGCAGAGTACGCCCACAACACCCTGCAGTCATCGGCCACCAAGCTGTCACCATTCCAGTGCCAATTCGGGTTCCAGCCACCTCTGTTCCCGGACCAGGAGGAGGACGCGGGGGTGCCCTCGGTCAACCAATATGTGAGACGGTGTCGCAAGACCTGGAGCAAGGTCAGGAAGACCCTCATACAGACCTCCAGAACCAACCAGACTCAGGCCAACCGCCATAGAAGACCTGCACACGCTTTCCGCCCTGGGCAGCGGGTTTGGCTGTCCACTAAGGACCTTCTGCTGCGGGTGGAGAACCACAAGCTTGCTCCTCACTACATTGGCCCCTTCAAGGTGGTGCGCAGGGTGAACCCTGTCTCCTACCGGCTCCAGTTGCCCCGGACTCTGAGGATCAACCCCACTTTCCATGTTTCCCTGTTGCGGCCCGTACTGATGTCTACGTATGCCCCTGCCCCTAGGAACCCCCCACCCCCCCGCATCTTCCAGGGGCAGACTGTGTTCACTGTGCATTGCCTGCTTGACTCCCGCGCGGTCTGCGGCAGGTTGCAATATCTGGTGGACTGGGAGGGCTATGGTCCTGAGGAGCGCTGCTGGGTTCCTGCTCGGGATGTCCTAGATAAAGAACTATGTCGGGACTTCCATTCGGCCCATCCGGATCGCCCTGGGAACGTCAGGAGACGCTCCTAGAGGGGGGGTCCTGATAGGACTAGGACTGTTTTGGCCTCTAGAGGCCGCTGTTATTTCCTTTTCGTGTCATGTTTATTTTGGCCTCTAGAGGCCGCCACTGTTCCTGTGTTTTGTGTTTTTGTTAATTGCCTGTTTAGTCCTGATTATCTTCACCTGTGTCCCTAATTAGTTTGTGTATTTATACCCCTGAGTTCAGTTCTCTTGTCACTGAGTCTTTGTGCTGTTATGTTTATCTCCAGTTTCCTCTGTACTGTGTTCTTTGTTTTGCACTTTGCTTTTCTTTTGGATTATACTCTTTGTTTTTTTTTTGTTGTTTTTTGTTTTGCCCTGTATATAGTGTATATAGTATAAATAAAACCTTTTGATTCTTTTTCTACTTCCGCCTCACGCCTCTGCATTTGAGTCATCCCCCTGGTGGCCTAGTGGGGGTTTGCTGGATTATCACACCAATGAACCAGGTTTGAATCCCAGCAAAACCCTAACAGTATGGATGCTGTCAGTCCCCACTCGCTTGCTCACTCAAGTTTGTTGATGGTGTAGTGGCTGGCTGCTTAAATGTCCCAGGGCTCCCTCATGCCTGTGTTACCTTCTGGCTCTCCCCTTTTAGTTATGCTGTCATAGTTAGTTGCCGAAGTCCCTGCTTGTACTCAGTGCAATATGTATACTGTTCCTACTTATTCAGGTGACATTGGGCATACCTAACAACCTGTGTTTTCTCTCTCTTCTCCCCCCCCCCAAATCTGTCCCTCTGAGTTACATGTTGGTCCTGGGATCGAGATGCTGGCCTCTTCTGCTCCTCGGACCTGCCTGGTCCATCCTGGTGCCCTGTGTCTGGTTGGAGTCTCATCGCATCGCTCCTGTGGAGGGCAGCCCCATGTGGACAGTTGGGGGTCGCGCCTGGAGGATGCTCTGGACTCTTGCAATGGTGTTTTTGTGGCTGGGGACTGCAGTTGATTTGCTGACTTTAGGACTGCAGTTGACTTGCTGACTTTGGGACTGCGGTTGTCGTGAATGGTTTTGCACTTGGGTTTCCGTTGGTGGAGGGTTTATAGCATCAATGAAGCTGACTTTGTAAGGACTGTTAATGTTATAGTCATGTTGTCTGTTGTTCCCCGGATGGGGGTGGGTTCCCTTTTGAGTCTGGTTCCTCTCGAGGTTTCTTCCTCATGTCATCTGAGGGAGTTTTTCCTTGCCACCGTCACCACAGGCATGCTCGTTGGGGATAGACTGGGGATAAAATTAGCTTATGTTTTAAGTCGTTCAAATTCTGTAAAGCTGCTTTGCGGCAATGTTTATTGTTAAAAGCGCTATACAAATAAACTTGACTTATATGAAAAAAACCCTGAAATTCCATTTCTCTAACAAAAAAGTGGAGAGGGGAAAGATAGTACTGATGATGTTGATAAACAGCAAGGGAAGAGTGAACAGCTGATGTACTCCTATGTAACTGAATGGGGGGAGGCAACTTTTCATATTTACTGTATATCCCCGGTACAAGTAGTGCTTCCATGACAGCCTCATTCTGCAAACTATAACCTTGCTAGACTACCTACAAACAGATCTGCATACAATCTGACTTACCTAAATCTGTCAGAGAGGCAAGTGCATGAGTTTTTACACATTCCTGGAAGCATAAGCACTCATTAGCATGCTTAGCATGCTCTCGACTCATTCATGAAAAACTTCCTCATCAAGACGTCACCAGGCTAGCCTACTGTAATCGCCGTGGTAGACAGTCCAACCCCCATGGCAACGCAGAAAGAGGGTAAACAATCTATACAGGATTCATGTGAACATTACCTGAGAATGCAACAATGGCAGAAGTGAAAAAAACTAGCCTGCATCAATTCCCAAAGTACAAAAAGGTAAGAAGATAATGGATAAATGCCATTTGCTGCACAGGGACAGACCTCTCATGGGCTGACTGGAATGGTCCTTTGGGTGCAAAAACAGTACATTCGCAGCTCGTGTGCTTGGAACATTTTGAAGAAAATTTTTTCACTCAAACAACTCAGATGCACCGGGCTTTAGGAATACCGTACAAGCCAGCGCTGAATCCAGATGCGGTTCCCACAATCTTTGGCCAAAAAGCGGACAAGACAAATGAGACAACACGGTCAGCAGTCCACAAAAGAGAAGTTCAAAGGGTAAGAAAACACTTTTTAAGGCTTCCCTAACTTTTTATTAAGCGTGATATGTTATTTTGAGTTCCTTTGGGCATAAACGTAATAACTGATGATGCAGCTAAGCAGCTTGATGTTTGTTGGGTGTCTTGCTTTGATTTAGTGTTGTCAAAAAAGCCTCGGTAATGACTAACTAAAACAACTCTATAAATATTCTTCACTTGTGTGTAACCAATTGACATGGTAATGCTTGTTTATCATCATTGTTATTCATATCATTGTCCGAAATACTTGAGGAAAATCAGTGAAGAAATGTCACTGGCACTATGGTCCATTTTGTCGAATGTGGCCGTGTATTATAAGTGACATGACACTTTATGGAAACCATTCAGAGTTCTTTTAGGTAAACAGTAATTTGTTTGTGGAATAGCCTACCTTAATCACTGCAATCTAGTCAAACACGTGATAATTTTAAGAAACAGGTGAAACAGTTTTTATGGAGTAAATTCCAAATCCAGTTTTATGATGTGTATATAACTAATTTTTAAAGGAGAACTGAAGTCATTTTTAAACTTGCTTTATTTCTTAATTAACGTGTTATTCAATTACGTTTTTGGTTTTAGTAACCTTATATCATGACTCGTAATGGCAACTAATTCCAATTAAAGATTATACTTATTGGCCTATTCGGTTTTTAGCCATGCTGAATTTAGTTAATGTGGTCCATGGCAGGCGTCACTTATCTGCGCGATCTTCATGAGACTTGTGCGAGACTTCGAAACGTGAAGTGTCAGCCAGGTGTCAGTGCTGCCATTTTGAAAACTATTTTCCAAACGAAATATTGCACAAAAACGAGTTTAAATGACAATTACTGCCTGCTTTTTCAAACTTTCCTGATTGCTATCAAAACAAACAAAACTTCCGGCTTGATTACATCAGCATTCGAAAGAGGGTGCATGCGTCTTTTGACAATGTTGGCAGATGTTGGTCACCTTTGATTTCCGCTGTATGTTTTACTTCCGTCCTACAATGTCTCGCACAGGTCTCAACGAATCTCATTTACGGCCATTGCTTTGACATGTGGACTGATATATTACATAGCATATTTCAAACACTCATAACTTGGTATAGCAGTGGCAAAATAGCTATCAAAATGCATTCCTATATTTAATAAAATGAGATAAATAGAATTTTGATAAAAAATTTGCCTTCAGTTCTCCTTTAATCATTTTGGTGCTATTTCTGTAATCTAGTTGTACTCTGTGATAATTACAGTTAGCATATTTTTTGTTTATGACTTTTTCATCATTGTTTATACAATTTTGTCAATTTATTATTGTCTCTTATATTTTATTGTTTCCTGCTGTCATCAAGAGGACCACATTGGAAAAAAGTGTATTTTATACTTTGTGTTATTCTTGGTACTATTTCTCCTGTATCTTTTACATGTATGAATTTTACCAAATAAATCCATACCATACCAGCAGCTTGGGTGTTTCTGGCAATATTTCTACCTTTTTTCATACAAGTGCATCCTGCTGTAATGTTCACCCTCTTTCTGCGTTGCCAAGGGGATTGGACTGTCTACCACGGTAATTACGGTAGGCTAGCCTGGTGATGTCTTGATGAGGAAGGTTTTCATGAACGAGTCGAGAGCATGCTAAGCATGTTAATGAGTAGTATAACGCATAGTTTCAGCCTTGTTTTACAGGTAAAGAGTTTGGGTTTGTCCATAAGTCAGGGTTGCAACTCATTAATACAGTATTTCCGATGTATAGTGAAAAAAATCAACATTGTCACCTTAGTAGACCTTTTGCTTTGCCCCTTCAGTACTGAAGAGCGATACTCAGCCTTGCACCCAAATGACGTCACGCATTGCCCTTCCAACAGGCGACATGGCATTAGAGTAGCTATACATAAATGCTCACAACTTTCTCATAAATGGTCAAACATGCCTGAAACTTTTCTTACAGGCTCTCAATATTACAGTACAAGCTACCAGTCCATGCATGTATTTACTTTACATTTTCTATTCCTTTAAAATTTGAAAAATACCTTTTTTCAAAAATCCAAAAAATAGCAAAAGGCACCAGTTCACATGTTGCTTGATATGTATACAAAGTTTCATGAAGATATCTTCAATAGTTTAAAGATATGGCCTGGAACCAAAAACATGACCGAACGGACAGACCCCGTTTCTATATCCCATGCCAAACTTCGTTTGGGCGGGAGATAAGATTCTTATGCAAACTCTTCCATACTCCCTCACAACTTTCTATTTTTTAAAATACAAGTTCTCACCTGAAATAAAATGATCAATAAAATTCTGGGACGCCTCTATTGACAATATGTCCAAAACTATTCATGATACAGATTTGAAACTTGGTATACATGTTAATAAGGTGATGCAGATGTGCCTTTTCATACTAAAATTTTTGAGAAATTTTAATTTTTCATGTTTCCATAGAAAAATTTCAGACTTAGTCTCTCAGGTTAGTCTTGGGGTAGGTTTTGTTTCTGGAGCAGAACTTGAAAACTATGAGTGGTATGGTCTTGAAAGTTGGTATATGTATATGTGCCTTTTGATATTAAGAAATGGGAGAAATTTAAATTTTTAGCTCACCTGGACCAAAGGTCCAGTGGGCTTCTGCCATGGGCTGCTGAGGTCAGTGTAAAGAGGTAGGGTTGGTTTCCTGCAGCAGAACTTGAAAAATGTGACAAATAATATCTTGAAACTTGGCATATAGTTAGTATATAGGGTGGGGGATATAGATGACTCTGTCTTCTTGTTTGATTTCTGTTTGCATTCGAGTTAGCTTCTTCGTGAAAGTGTTTGATTACAGGTCTTACAGGTGAATCAGCTTCCAACATGGAAAACCCAGATTGGGCCCCAAGAAAATAACTCCAACATGACTTAGTAAAAAAACAAACAAACAAAAAAACAAGGAGCGACATTTATGATATATCCTGAAAGAACAAAAGATTAACAGCAGAGAGCACTTGAGCTTTATTTCTGTTATCAAAGGAACCCAGTTCTGTGCAAAATGTCACCATGGAGTCAGAGTGTAGTAATGAACCTACAGTAAGTGTTCTACACAAGCAGACGTACAACCCCGATTCCAAAAAAGTTGGGACAAAGTACAAATTGTAAATAAAAACAGAATGCAATAATTTACAAATCTCAAAAACTGATATTGTATTCACAATAGAACATAGACAACATATCAAATGTCGAAAGTGACACATTTTGAAATTTCATGCCAAATATTGGCTCATTTGAAATTTCATGACAGCAACACATCTCAAAAAAGTTGGGACAGGGGCAATAAGAGGCTGGAAAAGTTAAAGGTGCAAAAAAGGAACAGCTGGAGGACCAAATTGCAACTCATTAGGTCAATTGGCAATAGGTCATTAACATGACTGGGTATAAAAAGAGCATCTTGGAGTGGCAGTGGCTCTCAGAAGTAAAGATGGGAAGAGGATCACCAATCCCCTTAATTCTGCACCGACAAATAGTGGAGCAATATCAGAAAGGAGTTCGACAGTGTAAAATTGCAAAGAGTTTGAACATATCATCATCTACAGTGCATAATATCATCAAAAGATTCAGAGAATCTGGAAGAATCTCTGTGCGTAAGGGTCAAGGCCGGAAAACCATACTGGGTGCCCGTGATCTTCGGGCCCTTAGACGGCACTGCATCACATACAGGCATGCTTCTGTATTGGAAATCACAAAATGGGCTCAGGAATATTTCCAGAGAACATTATCTGTGAACACAATTCACCGTGCCATCCACCGTTGCCAGCTAAAACTTTATAGTTCAAAGAAGAAGCCATATCTAAACATGATCCAGAAGCGCAGACGTCTTCTCTGGGCCAAGACTCATTTAAAAGGGACTGTGGCAAAGTGGAAAACTGTTCTGTGGTCAGACGAATCAAAATTTGAAGTTCTTTATGGAAATTAGGGACGCCGTGTCATTCGGACTAAAGAGGAGAAGGACGACCCAAGTTGTTATCAGCGCTCAGTTCAGAAGCCTGCATCTCTGATGGTATGGGGTTGCATTAGTGCGTGTGGCATGGGCAGCTTACACATCTGGAAAGACACCATCAATGCTGAAAGGTATATCCAGGTTCTAGAGCAACATATGCTCCCATCTAGACGACATCTCTTTCAGGGAAGACCTTGCATTTTCCAACATGACAAGGCCAAACCACATACTGCATCAATTACAGCATCATGGCTGCGTAGAAGAAGGGTCCGGGTACTGAACTGGCCAGCCTGCAGTCCAGATCTTTCACCCATAGAAAACATTTGGCGCATCATCAAACAGAAGATATGATAAAAAAGACCTAAGACAGTTGAGCAACTAGAATCTTACATTAGACAAGAATGGGTTAACATTCCTATCCCTAAACTTGAGCAACTTGTCTCCTCAGTCCCCAGGCATTTACAGACTGTTGTAAAGAGAAAAGGGGATGTCTCACAGTGGGAAACATGGCCTTGTCCCAACTTTTTTGAGATGTGTTGTTGTCATGAAATTTAAAATCACCTAATTTTTCTCTTTAAATGATACATTTTCTCAGTTTAAACATTTGATATGTCATCTATATTCTATTCTGAATAAAATATGGAATTTTGAAACTTCCACATCATTGCATTCCGTTTTTATTTACAATTTGTACTTTGTCCCAACTTTTTTTGGAATCGGGGTTGTAACTTTACAACAGCTGCATGCAAGTGTAACAGAAAAAAATCAACTAAGGCAGGAAAAACTATTTTGGATAAAACTGTTAGTCAGTTTTACATTTACCAACCTGTGTGACTCAGTTGTGCCTTTTGAATAGAGAATAAATGAAGAGGGAACTGAACATTAACCGTTTATTGAAATTATTATTGCAAGGGTGATTATAGTCACTATATAACTATAGCTACAACTGGAATATGCTGATTCTGTTAGCATTTGTAATTATTGTACCATCCACCATGAAGATGGGTATGCTGGATGTTCATCAAGGGCTCCTATGCTTGAAAGTGGACCTTGAGATTCGGGGTTAATATTTTTGAGTTCGAGGCTGTGTTGTGTGGGACGACTATAGTGCTTCCTGGTCGTAAGCTCAAAACGCACCGCCACAGGTTTGCTGTTTGAACATTTTGCCTTCTTTAGGTAGGTACTTTGCTCTCACCATTTCGGAGTTTAACTATGCTTCTAATTACAGAAACTTGTTGGCTGCTGCGTCGCTGTTTCGATTCGGCTTGCTACATATACTACATGCGGTTGCTGCTTTCTACTGCCATCTTCTGCTACTCGGCTTAACGTTCCTAAACTACCTTTATGGGTCTTAATCTAAGGCTGCTGCTCTCCACTTTTCCTGTGGGCCATTGTATGGAGGCTTGGTGTGCTTGTGGTATGTTTGGTGTCTACGCTGTGCGTGCGTGGTGACGTGTCTCCTACTTGTGTGAGGGTGAATGGTGTCGTCTGTGTCTTGCATTAACTGTGCTGTGCTTGATTGTTAGTTTGTCTGTGTCTGTTTGTTGTGTTTTGTTTGTATTGCGTTGTCCGATAAGTCCATTTTGATTTTGGATTATTTATTTATTTATTTATTTATTTATTTATTTATGTATTTATTTTTTCGATATTGCACTGTAATCTCTCAGTACTGGCTTGGGTAATTACATCTAAGGGGGAGGCAAGTGTACTGGTTTACATGCATATCTTGTTTTTTTTTTGTTGGCTGTGGGTTATTTTTATTTGGATGTCTCTTGTAACAGGTTTTATTGAGTGTGCATTTATTATTTGGGTTTGTATCTTTTTTTTTATTATTTGGCTTTTGCTGTAGAGTGCTGTGATTTATTTGTTTGGCTTGTGGGGTTAGGGGGACTGAGCCTATGTCGCATTGCTACGCTGCTGTCTCTTGAGGCCCAATTCATACAAGTTATACTGGAGCTACGGTTGCATGTTTTCAATATATTCTAATATTGAAATGAATTCTTAATAAAGTGTTGCATTTGAGGAATCATGCGTCTGCTACATTCATTTAATTGAATGGCCTGCTCTGTGGAGGAACACTACAGATGAATTTAAGGGTGATTCACTTGGACTGAAGTAGCTTCAGTTAGGGGCTAAATTCTAGTTATTTGGGTCGGTCTCAATAGCAACACAATTCTTTCTGTTTAAAATGATTGCTTTTCTCAGTTAATAAAAACAAACAAGTGTCACATAAAAATACAAGGCAAAATTTAATTTTTTAGGGGAAAACCCCTACTGTGAGTAGCCGGTGATGGAGCATTTATAGGCAGCAAAAGACTCCCAAAGGCTGGATATGTGTGTGCTCACTGTTTTCTTGTGTGTGTTCACTGCTTCAATGATCAGACTTATTTTTACAGCCAAACTCTTGACACTCGGGCATCTTCAGGGTTGTTTAGTGGAGGTATCTACTAGATCTATGCTTCGGTAAGTAATGTGGTGTGTAAGTGACATCACAATCTCGGACTCTCTCACGTAATTTGTACTCGGAGCGCAACATTTGAACCTCAGAGTAACATGGCAGCACCTAGGGACTAAGGCCGGTCCATTATTTGCACACCATATGACGTCATCATTCGCTGATCAATTATAATTTATCAATTAACAATTACTCCATTTTCCATCCTGATCTTTTGCTTTTCCCCCTTGACGCATCACTCCATGTGTATCACGCTGAGTTAATATACAAGGTGGTAAAGGTTGGCTTAGTTGAGAGGGGGAAAATGGTTTTCTTTTTTTTTTTTAATTAGAGGATAGCAGGGAGAATTGGGAGGGACGAGAATTTGGACAGTTTGCAAATTAATTTCAACCAACCGGGTTTTAGATTAAATCAGAAGGTAGATTTTGCCCCGGAGAGTAACCTACTTCCTTTCGAGCCACGAAGCTGGACACTGCAGCAAGGTCTGTGCAGTTTAACATTTTGTTAACCAAAACTTGTATTTTCTACTTCACAATCCACCTCTATTCTATGGTGTAAGGATTTTTTTCCCCAAAATGGCCAGATGGGGAGTATAGAGGTTTTCGACCCATGTGACCATTGCCATGTCAACAAGTAGCCGGCGCCATTTTGACGGTCACAAATATGGCGACTACCGGTAGCGATACACTGTTGATCATGACGAAGTCTCATTGTCGAGTATTTTATCCGGCCTAGATGACGCAAGTAAGAAGCGATATCACCAGAAAATCAATGATGATGGTGTACATGATCCGTACACGTTACCAGGCTATCTTTTTCTGGCTTTGCAGCGCTGCAGCGCGGGTGATCTTCCTGACCTGCAGTCAGGCGTGTGGGAAATACCAGGGAAAAAAACATAAAAGAAAAAGGAGCGAGATGCAGGAAACACCTTCACTATCCAGCGACGTAGGGCATTTACAGGGCAAGCAGAGGGAGAGGTATTTGCAAAAATTGTGGTTAGCAGGCTTAGAGAACGACGTTTACCTGCTTCCACCAGGATTGTTCACTGACAGCTAAGGTTTGTTCACATTTTCATTTACTTTCGGTCCTCAGGATAAACAAAATGTTATTAAATGTCATTGAAATAACTTCTTAGTCTGTTGAGACATGGCCCATTATAAGTTTTTCCTTTACTGTATTTACTAGTTTACTGAGCTAGCATGCTCGGGCAGGCTGGGAGCGAGCGCACTAGCTCGGGCAGGCTGGGAGCTAGCGTGCTCGGGCAGGCTGGGAGCGAGCGCGCTCGCTCGGGCAGGCTGGGAGCGAGCGCGCTAGCTCGGGCAGGCTGGGAGCAAGCGCGCTAGCTCGGGCAGGCTGGGAGCGAGCGCGCTAGCTCAGGCAGGCTGGGAGCGAGCGCGCTAGCTCGGGCAGGCTGGGAGCTAGCGCGCTCGCTCCCAGCCTGCCCGAGCGCGCTTGCTCAGTAAACTAGTAAATACAGTAAAGGAAAAACTTGAGACTGAAAGGTTTTAACAGTCATCCAAATGACTGAACGTAAACATTGCTACAGTAACATACTAGCTACTGTTCTTGACATTAGCTAGCTTGACCTTCAAAATGGCGGACACCGGGGCGTCACGTCACCTGTGACATCACGTCGAAATCCTCTATAACGTTTCCCTGATTACAATGGACGCTGACTCACAGGCAGGCGGGATCAAGTTCATTTTTGGTTTTATTTCAAAACCACGCTTTTCAGCTGGCTTAACTAAATTATTGGGCCGTAATGCACCGACGTGACTTCAGCCCAGGGAAGATGCTCACTTGCTGCTCCTCTCCCCCTTTTATCTGCTCCCACTCACTGCACACAAACACACAGACAGCACATTAATTAACAGGTGCTTCCACTTTGCCACTCACCTTCCCCGGCTTCGCTCTTAGTTCACAAACTGGTGCTTGACCACGCCCCCACTGCCGCAGGGAGCAGTGGCGTAGCCAGGATTTTTTACATGGGGTGGCCAAAGGGGGGCCAAGGATATACAAAGGGTGGCCATGCTGTGACTAAATGGGTTCCGGGGGTCCTCCCCCAGGAAATTTTAAATTAGCTAGATTTGATTTCTTGTATTCTGATGTATCTGGTGACATATCTGGTGCCTAACTCATGAACAAAACCCATGTGAGCCAAGAGGTCAGAAATTAATGTATTAATTTATTTATGTAACATAAAGCATCTGCAAAACAAAGAAACCATCCAACTTGTTTACTCTAGTTAAGCATCAGGATTTTAACGATCACTACTAAAATGCAAAAGTAAAAACTAAAAGATCACCTGTTCCAGGCACCTGAGAAGTAGTAAGGATAAGAAGTAGTAAGTAGTAAGTCAGGCTTGAATAAAGAGTGCTTTGCTCAGGAAAAGGAAAATACTTGTATACTTAACTCATACATACAACATATATAAACACTTACAACATGTGATATTGCCCATTGTAAGTTCTGTACAAACTAAATGTGTTGAGTTACAAAATGTGTTTGTGTGTGTGTGCGCGTGTGAGTGAGTGAAAGTGTTACACTGATGTAACACATGACATAGATGAGGTGTAGTGCATGAGTGGTGTGTGTGTGTGAGAGAGAGGGGGAAACTATGTGCACTGCATGTAGATATAGATGAGCTGTAGTATACGTGTGTGTGTGTGTGTGTGTGTGTGTGTGTGTGTGTGTGTGTGTGTGTGTGTGTGAAGATATGTTACATGTAAATACAAAAATGAAGTGCATAAGTTGTGTGTGTGAGAGAGTGTATGTTCAGAGTGCATGAGTGTTGTGTGTGTTATATGTGAATATAGAAATGTAGTGCATGTGTGGTGTGTGGGTGAGTGTGTGTTGAGAGTGCACGAGTGTTGTGTATACCAGTGAGTGTGTTACATGTAAATATAGAAATGTAGTGCATCATGCATGAGTGGTGTGTGTGTAAGAGAGGGTGTGTGTTGAGAGTGCATGAGTTGTATCTCATAGTGAGTGAGAGAAAGACATAGTGTGTGTTAAGAGAGTGAAGTATGTGTTCATATAGTGAGAGAGAGAGAGTGTTAAGATAGTGCATGAGTGTTACATTTAAATATAAAAATTTAGTGCATGAGTTGTGTGTCTGTGTTGAGAGTGTATGAATGTTACATGTAAATATAGAAATGTAGTGCAAAATTGTGTTCGTGTGTGAGAGTGAGATAGTGTGTTAAGAGAGTGCATAAGTGTTGCGTATGAGTGAGTGTGTTACATGTAAATATAGAAATGTGGTGCATGAGAGGGGTAGGGGTAGAGTGTGTGTTGAGAGAATGCATGAGTGTTGTGTATGTATGAGTGTGACAATTATTAATCAATGTGTACTCCCACCAGTAACACACAACATCTCTATATTTTCATGTAACAGACAAACATTAACTTTAAAAGTTGTATTCTGTGGTTAGAGTGAGCAAAGTGATTCACAGACAGCTAACTTGCCAACGTAATTTTCTCTTTTGAGTCGTACAATCGAAAACCACCGACGTTTTGCTTTCTATCTATCTAGTATATGTGCACACGGCACGAACCCCACTGTAGCCGGATAAAACCCCGGGCAAAGTGGACATATCTGGAAACTCTTTGTCTGAGGACAGAATTGTAACTGTATGTCTACAAAGTGAGAAAACTTGAAGAGAGTATCAGAGATGAATATCTTGCATCCCAAATTAATCGCATGCTCTCATAGGTTGTTGTGTTGTAGGACTAGAGCATGACTATCTGATACCATCTGCTGCTTGAACGCGCAAAATGTTTATGTGCTACGGTAATATGCATCCCCGCAGAAACCAAATAGGCGGAACAAAATTCCAGCGGGCGCAACTAACATTTCGTGGGACATATCGGTTTTATAAATTTTATTGTCCGGCCCTGGGGTGGCCACGCCCCCCCCGGCTACCCCTTAGCTCCGCCCCTGGCAGGGAGTTAGGATAGTTCATGTGATTTTTTTTTTCTTGTGGTTTACAAATATAAAATTGTTTAAAAAAAATTGTGAAAAATGTGGGAGTGTATCTGCATGAGGATTAAGCTTATTTCATCCCTTCTTGAGAATGGAACGGTTTTGTCTAATCAAGTTTTGGGTAAACTGACATTGTTTTCTATAACTGCATTGTGTGTTCACAGTTCATTTGTTACAAGTTTTGATGATAGATAAAAATTAAACATGCAGGCCTTGGCATTTTATGTTTGTCCCATGTTTCCCCACTATGTCCCAAGTCTCCCAACATAATGTCCCCTAGGGTGGAGCTAATTTTTAAAGTTATTAAATATGACCATCTTGCCACCTAATTTGATATGTATATTCTAGTAAAATATTAACAAAAATGAACAAATCTAACTGATAGCTTAATCAGCATGAAGTTTGGCAGCCAAGCCACAAAGTCCACCGCAGTTAAGTACTGCTGTCATTAAAGGCATTATTCAATATAGGGCCTACAATAACACTACACTGGAATGGATTGGAGCAACATTAAATATTATCAGTTTATTAAGGGCTTATTGCAAAGTATACAGTGAAATGTACACTGTGCAATTGTTAAAGTGTTACTCATTAAAAAAACTGATCACTAACTTCAGAATAAGAAAAAGCTTTATAGCCAAGTAATTGTTGCAACTACAAGGAATTTGGCTTGGAATTAAGGTGAGCAAAAAATAAATGCTAAATAAAGGCAGTCTATTCTAATAAAGGAGCTACATAAAAGCAATCTATTCTAAGATATTAAGAAATAAGAACTAGGTAAGCAAGATAAGATAAATAACTGTACATGTAAACAAATGTGCAAATTAGGTAAACAATAAGATAAAATAAACAAAAACTCTGAGGCGGCTGTCCTTGGTGCCATCTTGAAACTTATCACGTTATAAATTTTACGGAGCTAACTGATCTAGCTGATCCCATCCCACAGTGCCTGACAACATAAGCTGAAAATATGTTTAGAAAAAAAGCCTCTACTGGCCCTAGGCCTACCTATACCCATATTGAAAAGACATTTTTTGAGTACCTCTGAAGTCTGGATACAGAACTGGTGCATGGTAAATATGCCACATTGCTATAATTGCAATGTATAAATAAACTATTTTGTTGAACAATATTTTTTATTTACCTTATTGATAAAATATATAAAAAAAGAAAGTACCAATAGGCTAAAAAAAAAAAAAGCCTGTAGAATGGAGGGTACTTTTGAATATGTCTGTGTGCAATTATCCAAATATGTTCTGAATCTGTAGTTCTGTACAATATATACAAATACAGAACTGCCCAAGAACATGTCTAATTTCTAATTTTATGTGCTATATAAATAAACTTGCCTAACTTGCCTAATTTTTCTATAACTTACTATACATTAAATAAAATAATATAAATCATATATTAAACAAAAAGCCATCACAGTGAGCTTTATCACAGAAATGCAAATGACTAGAATTGTATATGAACTATATAATATAGTTTACAATTTGTACACATGGCATTATAAATACACAAAATATTTAATCTTTCAGCTTTGTACACAATTTATGATTTTATTGCAAATTTGCATAAAATGTTACTTTTGTAATCTTCGAGTTGATTGACCTACCATTAAAATTTAAGATATAATGCGCAAACTTTGTCTATATGGTTTTTAGTACAAATGGAACATGTTCAGGGGGTAAGACCAAATAAAATGAATGAAAAACAGATTTGTCATTTAAGCTCCACCCTAATGTCCCCTCAATGTCTCATGTCTCCCTGCAAAAAATAATGACAGAAAAAGTGAAGTCTGAAGGCCAGTATATGTGGCAAGCTGAGAAAGTAATGTTGTAGCAAAAGGGTATAGTAAATATTCTCTAATGCAACATGAATGTGACGCTACCTGCAAAAAATTTCACATAATCTACAAAAGTTGAAAACTTGTCAGCATTTGAAATATCTGCCCTTCCTTATTACCTACTCTACTCAGCTCCTGGTTCAAGCACTGATTCTCTCCTGCTTGGACTACTGCAACTCTCTCCTTGCCAGCCTCCCAGCAACTGCCACCAGATCTTTGCAGCTCATCCAGAATGCTGCAGCCTGCCTGGTCTCCAACCTCCCTCATTCCTCCCATACCACCACTCTGCTCACTCCCCTTCACTGGCTGCCTGTCACAGCTCACATCAAATTTAAGGCATTGGTGCTAGCTTACAAGGCAGTCAAGGGGTCAGGTCCAGCACACCTTCAGAGACTGATCCAACCCTACCTGCCAACCAGATCCCTACACACCACTGCTACTGGTCACCTAGCCCCTCCTCTTCTCTGCTCATGCCTAGCCTACTCAAGACTGCTGTCTATCCTGGTTCCCAGATGGTGGAATGACCTTCCCATTAGAAGACCCAGCTCTTCAGGCTGCACCTGGGTCATTCCTACTATTTGGTGCCATTTCAGTGTAGTAACTTCAAGTTAAAAAAACACAAAACATTCCAAGATTTTATCATTTCATCAGAAAGAGGGCTTGTTTAAGAAAAATATATTGGCCAAGCTCAGGATATTATGCTTTAATAATGTGAACAAAATTCTTCTCATGTGACATTAGTCAAAAGTTTTCCATTACAGGACATTCACGTCTCAATGAATAAGTGTTTTGAATGCACAGTTATTGTAATATTTACATGTTCTAAGAGCTAAAATGTCCTTCACTTTACCCTGCCAATTTATTTCAAGGTAGTGCTAATAAACAAGCCTTGTGTCAAAAAGACATGTTTGCTTCCATCCATCCATCATGTGTAACCGCTTATCCTATGTAGGGTCGCGGGCAAGCTGGAGCCTATCCCAGCTGACTATGGGAAAGAGGTGGGGTACACCCTGGACAAGTCACCAGATCATTGCAGGGCTGACACACAAGAGACAAATGACCATCCACACTCACACCTATGGTCAATTTAGAGCCACCAATTAGCCTAACCTGCATGTCTTTTGACTGTGGGGGAAACCAGAGCACCCAAAGGAAACCCACACAGACACAGGGTGAACATGCCAACTCCACACAGAAAGGCCCCTATCAGCCACTGGGCTCAAACCCAGAGCCTTCTTGCTGTGAGGCGACAGTGCTAACCACTACACCACCGTGTCACCCGACATGTTTTCTTTTAAGGTTCAATGTGATTTCAATACATTTCTTTTAGAATGAAAATATATTTCTATGGAATTTTGTCACATTTTTAAGTTATTTTATTTTGTCAGTTTATTCCCTGCAAGTAACCACAAAGAAATGCATAATATTATTTTATCTTATTAACATTAAAAAAACAAAACACAGGCAACAAAGTGGACAGAGAAGAACCAGGGTGGACAGGATATAACAGGGGAGACATCACACATGAACAACAATACATTTCATTCAAGAAAGGCAACTGATTTGCCTCCCCTCATCCCATTCCACCTTAAAGCCAAACAAAACAAAAAATAAACTCCTTTATACTGACAAATAATATCCATAAAAGACATGTTTGATTATTCATTTGTTCATATTTGTACCCATATACTGTGTACAGATTGTTTTTCTCTTAAAATAAAACTTGGGCACTGCCAAGTGCCTTGGGCACTGCCGTCTTACTCTCTCTGAGATTCAAATATCATGCTCTGAGTGCAAATTATGTGAGAGAAGCTGAGATTGTGATGTCACATACACACCATATGACTTACCTAAGTTTAGATCTAGTGGATACATAGCTTCTAAATTGTTGTATACAACCCTGAAGATGCCCAAGTGTCAAGTGTTTGGATGTAAAAATAAGCCTGAATGTTGTAAAGGGAAATCATTTTTTACTATCCCCAATCCTAATAAGGATATTACTTTGAAAGAGCAAGTGGCGAAATGGCTGCATTTCATTGCTTCGGGTATCTCTGACATCATTTTCACCATTTGTTTCTTCCTTCTGGGGCTCATAGTCTGATTCAAATTAATATGGTTAAATCACTTTTTGTTCAGGAACATTTTTCATGTTTGCACAGCAAAACTACCAAAAAAATAAATTACAGAAAATTTCTGAATCAATGGATCTGTGTTACTAATGCAAATGGTGTACTACTATGCAAGCAACAAGTGGATATCCAGTTTCAGTGCAAATGGTCGCGCCCAGGTAAGCCTATTTTCAGCAATATCACAACTTTTAAAAATGAATAAATTGTTATAAACTTTTATTTTTAATTTAAACATGTGGGGGCACATCAGGGCACTTGCTGTGATTGGCAAACAGGGTTTACTTTTTGGGTTTTGGCCAGCTTTAATAAAATGTTTTAAACTTCCAAAAGAGATATAAGGAAAATTTTTCAGTCTTTGATCTCACAGACATCACACCAGTGAACAACAGTATGTTTCATTAAAAAAAAAAAAAAAGGCATCTCATTTACCCAACCACGTAATCAACATAGCATTTAACTATCAGCTTTCCTCTGACCTTGAGGGTCCTGGTTGTGGGGCATTTTCTGGACTTGGAGGAGGAGTAGCCATAGACTGAAGTGTTGTCCTGGCCCTGACACTATCCCTTTTGCTTTCTCTTTTTTCCTTGCCATTTCTTTCTCTGTGCTCTCTTCTCTCTTTCACTGATGTCTGACACTTTCTTTTTTCTTCTTTCCTCTCTGTCCCTCTTCCACCTCTCCTTCTCTTTGTTGAGATACTCCTGTCTTCTTTCAGGGTCTGCATCATGGTGTGCCCTGTAGCGCCTCTGCTTTTCAGCAGCAGACAGTGGTGCCATTCCCTGACAAATACATGCATGCCTTTTAAAGTAATCTTTTTAAAATTATAAATAAATGCATAATAAATGCATACTTATTATTCATCCAGCCACCCTATTACTATGCCCTCCCCATTAATGTTTGTCTCCCCGCCCCCATGATTGTGTAAAACTGTAACAGGGTGGACAGCAACAGGAGGACATTTTATGCTAAAGTTGGCCATAATTACTCATGTAATGAACAACTGGCTAGCACAGGATGACCAAAGAGAAAGATTTTTTAACATGTTTATTCACCATATTTTCAAAAATACAAAGAAATATTAGCATCCTCTATAAATAAACATAACAGAGAGGACATTATATTTTACCAGATACAGTGAACCGTTGTAAAAAATTGAAAAAAGGTTGATTAAAGAGTGATACTTTCACTCTTTCATGTAGATGATTTCCCTCCAAAAATGTATGTGCCTTCCTGTGAGTCATGTGACTAGAGTAACAGTCAGGAAGCATGTTCAGAGGGACTTTCATCAGAGTGTGTGTGTGTGTGGGGGGGGGGGGGGAGTCAACTCTGGGACATGACGTATTTTAAAGACTTTAAGCGTTAGAAATGTATTAATAAAAAAAAAACATTTGGTGAGGAACATTAGAAATAAGGCTGTACAACAATAATGGAAAATTTCCAATTTGTTTTTTTATTACTTGTAACTGAAGTTGAGCAAAGATGATTGGGGGCATGGTAGTTTAGCCTATTTGCAGTAAAATCGTTTTTTTTTTAAATTATTATTAATTAATTCTGGGTACATATCATTGTTGTCTATGGTAGAGGAGGATCAATCATGTAAGACGAACTTTTAGAAATAAGTATTAGCTCATTTTTACACAAAATATGGTCTATTCTGTCACAAGGAATCAAATGGCACCCAATGCCTGGAATGACCCACTTCTCCCCTGCTTCCTTGTCTACTGTGTAATCACATATCTGTCTTAGCTGTCTTGACCATCCCAGGCTGTGTACTGCCTGGCCTGGTCATGATGACTTACCGTAGTGTTAGCCATTGGGGGTTTTATTTTTCTCTATTTAGTTGTACTTTGTCAACTCATTTGTATGGGTGAATTGTTTTCCTTGGTTGTTTGCTGATTGTTGGTACTTCAACAGAATATTACACTAGGTGTTATTCTGTCACTTGTTAATTTGACACTAGAACTTTCTTGTCTAGAAGTTCAGCACTTCTTGTTCCTGACATTTGCACTTGTTGCTCTGGATAAGAAAATTTGCTAAATGCCTGGAATGGAATGGAATGGAATGGAATGGAATGTCCCAAGTTTCCCTGCTCTCCCCTACCCTGACATGAAGGATGAGGCTGATGCTGAACTGAAGTACAGTACATCTTTGCTGGACCAACTGCACCTTCAATACCTTGTTCTGGTGGATGGCTCTTTTCCTTACCAGAGTGGCATGACCTAGAAGAATCTTACCTTTCCTACAAAAGACTATACAGTGCCTTGCAAAAGTATTCATACCCCTTGAACTTTTTCACATTTTTCCACCTTACAACCACGAATTTAAAAGTTTTTTATTGAGATTTTATGTGATAGACCAACACAGAGTAGCACATAATTGTGAAGTGAAACTAAAATGATAAATGGTCTTCAAAATTTTAAACAAATAAAAATCTGAGAAATGTGATGTGCGTTAGTATTCAGCACCCCTGTGTCAATACTTTGTAGAGACACCTTTTGCTGCAATTACAGCTGCAAGTCTTTTGTGGTATGTCTCTACCAGCTTTGCACATCTAGACACTGAAATTTTTGCCCATTCTTCTTTGCAAAATAGCTCAAGCTCAGCCAGATTGGATGGAGAGCATCTGTGAACAGCAATTTTCAAGTCTTGCCACAGATGCTCAATGGGATTTAGGTCTGGACTTTGACTGGGCCATTCTAACACATGAATATTCTTTGATCTAAACCATTCCATTGTAGCTCTGGCTGTATGTTTAGGGTCATTGTCTTGCTGGAAGGTGAATCTCCTTCCCAGTCTCAAGTCTTTTGTAGCCTCCAACAGGTTTTCTTCCAGGATTGCCCTGTATTTAGCTCCATCCATCTTCCCATCAACTCTGACCAGCTTCCCTGTCCCTGCTGAAGAAAAGCATCTCCATAGCATGATGGTGCCACCACCATGTTTCACAGTGGGGATGGTGTGTGCAGGGTGATGAGCAGTGTTAGTTTTCTGCCACACATAGCGCTTTGCGTTTAGGCCAAAAAGTTCAACTTTGTGGCCCTTTTCCACTACCCTTTTTCAGCTCACTTCAGCTCGCTTCAGCTCACTTCAGCTCGACACAGCTCGCGTTTCGACTACCTTAGAGCAGCACGACTCAGCTCGCTTCAGCCCTGCTTAGCACCCAAAACTTGCACGGTTTTGGAGTGGGGCTGAAGCGAGCCAAACCGAGCCGAGTGGGGCTGGGGCGTGAGCAGACACTCCCCTGTGCACTGATTGGTGAGGAGGAGTGTCCTCACATGCCCACACACGCCCCGCGAGCACGCTGGGATCTGTAAACACCGTAAACCCGGAAGAAGAATAATTACGAATTACGAGAATTTCTGAAGCCTTATGCGCCTCGCCTCATCTATACGCTCTTGCCAGTATCTGTTGGCGTTGTCGGTGACAACAAGCCACAGCACCAAGACCAGCAACACTAACGACTCCATGTTTATTGTTTACTATCCGGGTCGTGAGACTACCGCTTAAAAGATCACTGATGTCACTGTTTGCGCCGCCTAACGACATCACGTGACGTCCACCCACTTTCGCTAACTCCACCCAATGTGTCCACCCACTTCCAGCCAGCACGGTTCAGCGCGGTTGTAGTCGAAATGCAACTCCAACAGCCCCGCTCAGCTCGACTCAGCCCGACTCAGCCGCGTTGGTAGTGGAAAAGCGGCATTGGTCTCGTCTGACCAAAGCACCTTCTTCCACATGTTTGCTGTGTCCCCTACATTTCTTATGCCTGTCTTTCAACAATGGCTTTCTTCTTGCCACTCTTCCAAAAAGGCCAGATTTGTGGATTGTATGACTTATAGTTGTCCTCTGCACAGATTCTCCCACCTGAGCTGTGGATTTCTGCAGCTCCTCCAGAGTGATCATGGGCCTCTTGGCTGCTTCTCTGACCAGTGCTCTCCTTGCTCGCTCTGTCAGTTTAGATGGACGGCCATGTCTTGGTAGGTTTGCAGTTGTGCCATACTTTTTCCATTTTTGAATGATGGATTGAACAGTGCTTCTTGAGATGTTCAGAGCTTGGGATATTTTTTTATAACCTAACCCTGCTTTAAACTTCTCCAGAACTTTATCCCTGACCTGTCTGGTGAGTTCTATGGTCTTCATGATGCTGTTTGTTCTTCAGTGTTCTCTAACAAACCACTGAGGCCTTCACAGAACAAGTGTATTTATGCTGAGAGTAAATTACACACAGTAGGACTCTATTAACTAATTAGATGACTTTTGAAGGCAATTGATTGCACTGGATTGTATTTAGAGGTATCAGAGTACAGGGGGCTGAATACTAATGCACACCACATTTTTCAGATTTTTATTTGTTTAAAAATTTGAAGACCATTTATCATTTTTGTTTCACTTCACAATTATGTGCTACTCTGTGTTGGTCTATCACATAAAATCTCAATAAAAAACTTTTAAGTTCGTGGCTGTAAGGTGGAAAAATGTGAAAAAGTTCAAGGGGTATGAATACCTTTGCAAGGCACTGTACTTTTGACATTGTGGCTAACATCAGGAAAAAGTATATGGGACATACAAAACTCAGAATTAGAGTGTATCTTTAAGCATAAAGTATGAGGTGTATACTATTGTACAAAATTCTAGAATTTTAAGAGAAATAAAAATGAAAAGGTGTTAAAGGTATAAATAACTGGTTCGCCATTTTGACAACACATGTCCAGTCGGCGGGAGAACATTGGGAGTGATGTCATCAGAGTGAAATATCAGAAATTATTATACATATGGGCCACTCATGCCATGGAATAAAAACATGTATTCTATTCCCTTCTAGCGGGTTTACTGATGACATGCAATATTGCTATCATATCGCTTATCCTCCATGTATTACACCACTCTCCCCAATGGAGAATGAGCATGCAATATTGTTATAATATTGCATGTTGTCAAGACAACATGACGTTGCACATCGGAGCTGATGCGAAGATCCAATGACAAAACTTTTCTGCTGCGCATTTGCACACTCATTTCTTTGTCAGCTGGGAAAGAGAGTAGATCCAGTGCTAGGTTTAAGCACTAAATAAATAAACTGAAAACTGAAACTAAAGACGTGCTGAACACCCGAAAGGCTACCAAAACTTCATTATATATTCTTCATGCATATTTCCAAGAGAAAAACATACCAACGGACATCGAAAAACTGGAAAAGAGACATATCGGAGATGTAAAACTTCCGTGCTAGCAAGTGACTGTTGCAATTTGTATACAAACATGGCCGCGAGGTTTACTTCATTAAAAGCAGAAGATGTACAGAGAATTTTGAAAGAGAAAGCTGCGCTGAACACCTGAAAGGCTACCAAAACTTCACTAGATATTCTTCAAGCATTCAATCTTCCACATTAAATATATGGAAAAGCTGCAAAAGAGACATGTTGGAGATGCAAAGCTTCCATGCTAGTGAGTGACTGTGACAGTTTGTACACAAACATGGCCGCAAGGTTTGCTTCATTAAAAGCATAAGATTAAAAGCGTAAGATTAAAAGGGGAAGATATATTTTGAAAGAGAAAGACACGCTGAACTCCTGAAAGGCTATCAAAACTTCACTGGATATTCTTCACGCATATTTACAAGAGAAAAACATACCAACGGACATCAAAAAACTGGAAAAGAGAGCAATAGCAGAAATATTGTCAAAGTTCTACTTGGAGATAAAGAAAAGTGATGGAGACTTTTACAAGAGGACTTCACTCAGCAAAGCCCTTTTGTTTTGAGTAACTGCAATGTAACAATTAACTACGACCAAAAGTAACTTTGAACTTGAACTGTCAACCTGTAAATAGCTTGTATACAAGTTGGGTTGTTGTTCAGGCTTTTTGGACTTGTACCATTTTTATTGTTAGAACTTTGACATTGTACATGTACACTGGATTAACAGAACATTGAATTACATTGGATCAGAATCGGCATTCAATATTGGTAAGTTACCCCCTTGTTCTTAACTTTTTGTAAAATCTATAATTGTTCCATTGAATGTGTATGAACAATAATAATAATAATAATAATAATAATAATAATAATAATAATATTGGCTGGCTTTTTTCATGGTCTATCAGATATACTCCATTCAGCTAGCATGATATGAAACTTGTCTTCGACTCGTTCAATATCATGCTAGCTGAATGGAATACATCTGATAGAGCACGAAAAAAAGCCAGCCAATATTATTTAAATATGTCACTCAGATCTGTGATGTATTTTGTACGAAAAATTCAAGTTTTTCAACACAAGAAGATAAATTTCATATATTCAAGCCAATGTATGATTTTATTATATAGACACACAAGCAAAAACTACCCAAATTTATCAAAACAATTCATCAATTTCCTCATGAGTGACATATAATGATTTATGTCATGGTTTTGATTCTCCATGTCCCGGATGGAGCTCATATGAAAAATATGCGTGGTGTATTTCCCAGTAAAACACTTGTTTCCATATATATATATATATATATATATATATATATATATATATATATATATATATGCACACATATACATACCAGGTCACAAGAAGCCCCCCAATTACTTACCTTTAAATTACGATATCTCTGGATCTAATTGTTCAATTTTGAGGACATAAAAAGTAATATGTTAATAAAAATGTGTTCATTTTAATTATTTTAAAAAGACGGTGAGTTTTAATAATTATTTGAAATTTGCACTTGGCATTGCTATTTAAAGTGGTCCAGTATGAGTGACTTTAGGAATGCACAATAATAGAACAACATACCTTTACAGTGGTACTGCTTCTAAATAATCCCATGAGCTTCCTTGCTTTGTTTTTAATATCTGATAGCCTAGGGGTCTGGTCAAGAGCCCTTTTCACCATTAGATTTAGAGAGTGAGCTATGCAAATTGCATGGTTTAGTTGTAAACCTCTGACATAGGACTCCATGTTGGCAGCACCATCTGTAACTATACATGCAATTTTGTCTTTGATGCCCCATTCTTCCATTAGAAATATAAAATCTGCACATATATTCTATGCAGTATGAGCCTGTGGAAAGTAGTTAAGTCCAAAGAGAACCATGGCCATTGCAGTGGTACGCTCATCCATAAAATGGCAGGTGACAGCTAGGTAGGCATCAGTGTTAAGTGAGGTCCACATATCTGCAGTGAGGCTCAGGGCAATTGGTTTTGTACCTGTGCCTTTGCTTCTTCTTTTTCAGTGCTATATTTGGCTCCAACCATTGCTTTCAAAGCCTGAAGTATGTACATAATGCTTAGCATTTAAATAATGTTAAAATGATCATATATTTAACAGATAGTATATGCACATATAGACCTTCTTTGTAGGTAAAACATAGGTTGGTTCCACTACTTTCATCAGTTCATCTTCTACCATACTGAACAGTATTATTAATCTCTTATTAATCTCTTAAAATACACAACATAATGCCAAATAATTAAATTATACTTTAACATTATCTACCTTCAATGCAATCTGCTCCTTTGTCTCATGGATGGCACAGTAAGAAGAAACCTTTATTCTTCACATGCACACTTCAAGCACAGTGAAATTCATCCTCTGCATTTAACCCATCTGAAGCAGTGAACACACACACTCAGAGCAGTGGGCAGCCACACCAGAGCACCCAGAGAGCAGTCAGGGGTCAGGTACCTTGCTCAAGGGCACCTCAGCCCAAGGCTGCCCCGCGTCAACCTAACTGCATGTCTTTGGACTGTGGGGGAAACCGGAGCACCCCCACGCAGACACGGGGAGAACATGCAAACTCCACACAGAAAGGCCCTTGCCGGCCACTGGGTTCAAACCCGGAACCTTCTTGCTGTGAGGCGACCGTGCTAACCACTACACCACCGTGCCACCCCATGGAGGATGTGTTGTTAAAACAAAGCAATTTGGAACATAAGCACATCATCTTTGAAATAGAAAATTATTGTAAATATTCAACAGCTGGAACGTAATGATGTCAATGTTAAAAACAATACTAATGGTAAAACAGGTGTAATAAAACAATGATAAATACAAGTTATAATGTATCTTATTAGTTGATTCTATTGTAAAATGTTGCCATAAAGGTGAATATTTTCTTTTTGGTGCTGGCTCCATATCAAGGCTGTAAAAATCTCAATTATTCAGCATAAAATGCAAATGATTCAGTGCTAGAAATAATAAATATACCTTTAATAAACATCAAAATAGCTAACATTTTGACAATGATGTTATGACAATGTGAAAACATTTACAATCCTTTGTGCAAAAGAATGGGTTCAAAGTTCTGTTTACTTCCAATCCTATTGTGTATTTACTATTTCTTGTACTCAGAATGCAAAATATGCCCAAATCAAAGTTTGTATTGAGGTTTAAAGGTGGCACCGAGGAAAAACAAAACAAAACATGAATTGCGGGGCTTCACTTCTGTTAATCTATGATTTGGCATGCCAAATGAGCCAATGGCATCACTTTTAGGGCCCTGAGGCTTCATTCACCTTCACTCACGTGCTTCTCTAGAATGACATGAGCCTTGAAGTGAGGTTTCATCTGGAACTGCACTTCATACTGGAAATGTGGTTTGAAGCCTTGGCTTCAAGTGTCCCATCACTAGTTATTACTCCTTGCAGTTTGTACTTTTCAAAAAAAAAAAAGACAAAATATGTCTGTTTTTTCAATATACAATGGTGCTTGAAAGTTTGTGAACCCTTTAGAATTTTCTATATTTCTGCATAAATATGACCTAAAACATCATCAGATTTTCAGACAAGTCCTAAAAGTAGATAAAGAGAACCCAGTTAAATAAATGAGTCAAAAATATTATACTTGGTCATTTATTTATTGAGGAAAATAATCCAATATTACATATATGTGAGTGGCAAAAGTATGTGAACCTTTGCTTTCAGTATCTGCTGTGACCCCCTTGTGCAGCAATAACTGCAACTAAACATTTCCGGTAACTGTTGATCAGTCCTGCACATTGGCTTGGAGGAATTTTAGCCCATTCCTCTGTACAGAACAGCTTCAACTCTGGGATGTTGGTGGGTTTCCTCACATGAAATGCTTGCTTCAGGTCCTTCCACAACATTTCGATTGGATTAAGGTCAGGACTTTGACTTGGTCATTCCAAAACCTTAACTTTATTCTTCTTTCACCATTCTTTGGTAGAATGACTTGTGTGCTTATGGTCGTTGTCTTGCTGCACGACCCACCTTCTTTTGAGATTCAGTTCATGGACAAATGTCCTGACATTTTCCTTTAGAATTCATTGGTATAATTCAGAATTCATTGTTCCATCAATGATGGCAAGTTGTCCTGGCCCAGATGCAGCAAAACAGGCCCAAAATCATGATACTACCACCATCATGTTTCACAGATGGGATAAGGTTCTTATGCTGGAATGCAGTGTTTTCCTTTCTCCAAACATAACACTTCTCATTTAAACCAAAAAGTTCTATTTTGGTCTCATCCATCCACAAAACATTTTTCCAATAGCTTTCTGGCTTGTCCACAGTAATTCGACACAGATACACTTCACATGTTACCTGCTGGTTCAACCTGCCTCCTCGGTGTTCACAGTTGACACTCAACCACGCCCCGGCGGGAGAGGTAATCCGCCACTACCATCTGCACCCCCGGCCTGTGGATCACCTCGAGTGATCCACGCGTTAGCATCTTTCATGTGTTGGAGCCACTGGAGCGGGGCATGGTTGGAACAGAGGGTGAATGGGCATTCTAGCAGGTAGTACCAGAGAGTGAGGACTGCCCACTTGATGGCCAGACACTCCTTTTCTATTGTCCTGTACTTTGACTCTCGCATGAAGAGCTTGCGGCTGATGTACAGCACTGGACCCTCCTCCCCCTCCACTACCTGAGACAAAATGGCCCACAGCCCTCTGTCTGATGCTGTCATGATCCACCCCGGACTTCAACTCCGGAGATTTATTATCTCCCAGCTCAGTGCAATCTGGATCCGGGACGGGACTTCAATCTTGCCAGCATTCACTTCCTGGTCTGCTCTGCTGTGTATAAATAAGCCGTTCTCAGAAGGGGACTTGGCCAGAACGTCTTGTCTGTTTCTCACATCATCTCTGTGCCATTTTGCTTCCTGGATTTTTGCTCTCTGTTTTTGCCTATTCTTCACCACAGTTTTTGCAAATGCCATTTTTTCATGTTTTTGTGCTACGTTTTTTGTTTACAGTTTTTTTTGTCTGGACTATTTTTGCTATTTTTGTTCATTTTTTTCTCTTCAACTTTCATTAAATCTTTTTTTATTCATTGGATTTTCTGGTTTGTGTTTCTGCTTTTGGATCCTACTCACCACATCTCGTCACCCATAACAGTACATTCTGGCCAACATGGATCCAGCAGAATTGAACCATCTGAGAATGGCTATGCAGCAGCAAGGAGCCCTCCTCAGGACCCACCAACAGGAACTCAGGCAGATCACCCAGAACCTGGCCACCCTGTCCAACTCACTCAACCTCCTAGCCACACAACTCCAGCACTCCCAAGCCATGCCTACCCCTGCCCAGCCATCTCTTTCTTCACCTCCTGCCACCGCCGCTCTCCATGAACCAAGACTCCCTTCGCCTCAGCCCTACAGTGGAGAACCAGGTACCTGCAGATCTTTTTTGTCACAGTGCTCGCTGATCTTGGAGCTTCAACCTCTGGCTTTCCCCACATAACGCTCCCGGGTAGCTTATACCATCACGCTCCTCACCGGCAAGGCCAGGGAATGGGGGACAGTGGTCTGGGATGCCGACATGCCCTGTTGTTCCAGCTTCAAGGAATTCTCTGAGGAAATGAGGCAAATATTCGACTGTTCTCTGTCCGGTCGGCAAGAGAGCTCATGGAGCTGTGGCAGGGGTCCTGATCAGGGGCGCAGATAGGATTTTTGAACTGGGGGGGACTGAGCTGTCAGCAAATGATTCCATTTTGTGTGTAATATATATGTGTGTATATATATATATATATATATATATATATATATATATATATATATATATATATATATATATACACACTACCGTTCAAAAGTTTGGGGTCACTTTGAAATGTCCTTATTTTTGAACGAAAAGCACTGTTCTTTTCAATGAAGATCACTTTAAACTAATCAGGAATACACTCTATACATTGCTAATGTGGTAAATGACTATTCTAGCTGCAAATGTCTGGTTTTTGGTGCAATATCTCCATAGGTGTATAGAGGCCCATTTCCAGCAACTATCACTCCAGTGTTCTAATGGTACAATGTGTTTGCTCATTGCCTCAGAAGGCTAATGGATGATTAGAAAACCCTTGTACAATCATGTTAGCACAGCTGAAAACAGTTTAGCTCTTTAGAGAAGCTATAAAACTGACCTTCCTTTGAGCAGATTGACTTTCTGGAGCATCACATTTGTGGGGTCGATTAAATGCTCAAAATGGCCAGAAAAATGTCTTGACTATATTTTCTATTCATTTTACAACTTATGGTGGTAAATAAAATTGTGACTTTTCATGGAAAACACAAAATTGTCTGGGTGACCCCAAACTTTTGAACGGTAGTGTGTATACATGTTATTTCTCCTCCCTCACTGCCATCACCAGGAACTACCTGCAGGCCAGGACAATGATAACATTTTAACATAGCCTATGGAAATCCAAAGTTTACACATTATCATCACGCACAGAAATTGCAAAACTGCAAAACTAGTTTTAACCTCCTAAGGCCCAAGCTGTTTTTTTACATGCATTTTTTTTTATTTCTCTTTGCTATTTGGGCTTATTAGAACCTGATTAGAATAAAAACTAAGCATCATCTATTGATAAGATGTACTTTTAGAGAAAAAGTATGTCCACATATGTGGATTCTTGTTCCGAATTTCCATAAAGTGCTGTCCACACATGTGACCACTAAGCCCTAGGAGGTTAAAACCACTAAGTTCCAACTGTTAACCATAGCGAGAGGCTGGGCTACGTGTGTGTGTGTAAAGTGTAAACCAGTGCATCCTGACTTTCTAACTATGCCTGTGTGTTGCGTGAGCGGCAGTCAGTCAACAACTCTTCGCAAAGTTTCCTTATGAAACAATATGCTCGCTGAAATTATGGCAGGGAACGCCAGATTAAACATTAAAACTGCCTTCTGAGCACTGTATCTACAGGCTACCACCGAAAGTAGGAGGCTACCAGAAAGGCATCTCTACTCCGTACGATTTTACTTTCACTACGACATTACTTTGAACAGACTATCAAAAAATTGCAAGGTGATATGATAAAGTAAGGCACAGTTTACTTACAGTCATTGTTTTTTGAAAAAACGATGCAATCGTTTTCTGCCTTTTGGCACCCTTCATCATACCGTGTTGGGGTCCTGAACTAGGAGGAGCTGTCCCCGATATACCTGTCAAATTTGTTGTGGGTAACCATAGCAACCAAGCTTGAGCTCGCAACCTGTGCAGTCTGCGCAGTTGCAACTATGTATGTATTTCGAGGACCACAATGGAAATAAGTATTTTTACTTTTTGTGTTATCCTCCGCAATATTTATATTTATATGTTCACATGTTATGTATATGTTTCTATTGTGAAATAAATCAATAAAAAAAAATTGACTGCTGTGCACCTCAATAAACCGAATGGTAATTAGTCTTTTGATTTTTCCGTGAGGTTTGCCTTATGCAAAGAAAGAC
The DNA here is from genome assembly GCF_027579695.1 of Neoarius graeffei. Lineage (NCBI taxonomy): Eukaryota > Metazoa > Chordata > Actinopteri > Siluriformes > Ariidae > Neoarius > Neoarius graeffei. Next base: position 24,643,678 of record NC_083580.1, on the reverse strand, counting down.
AGCATAGACGTTTTTTCCTCCCTATAAGTGGGGGGGACCGAACGAGGTGAATTTAAATCTGGGTGGGACGAATCCCCCCCGTCCCCCCCTCTATCTGCGCCCGTGGTCCTGATCTACCTCAGATTATGCCATCGAGTTCCGGATGTTGGCAGCATCATGTGGTTGGAACGAGAGTGCCCTGGTCAACGCGTTCCTACATGGCTTATCCAACCCCATCAAGGATGAACTCGTCTCGCAGGAACTGCCATCGGACCCCTCCAGCCTGATGGACCTTGCCAATCATATTGGCGCACGGGTTCAACAACGGAGGAGAGAGAGGAGCCACTTCAACTTCAACCCCTCTCCACCACCCGCCTCGTCCATTGAACCCATGCAGGTAGATCAAGTATGGGTGTCAGCGGAGGAACAACTGCCCCAATGGAGCACGGGGGCTTGCTTCTACTGCAGTCAGCAGGGACACATCTGCCGAGGCTGCCCGCTAAAAGGACGAGACCACCAGTGAATCAAGGGGCCCTGGTGGGCAATGCTTGGAACCAGTCCCCTGCCAACCGATCGTTGCTCCATGTTATCACTCTCAACAGCTGGCATCACCATCTTCAGGTGCTCGTCGACTCAGGGGCAGACAGGAATCTGATCTGCTCCACCACCGCCAAGGATCTTGGAATCCCGTTACTCACCCTCGAGGCCTCTCTCACACCATCCTGACACTCAATGGCACTGGCTTGACCACCGTCACTCACCTCACCATCCCGTTCACCCTAAGGATTTCAGGTAATCACTCTGAAACTATACAACTTCACGTCATGAACAACCCTCACGTTCCCATTATTCTTGGATTACCCTGGTTGATGCAGGACAACCCCCACTTAAACTAGACTGACCACACCATCTTAGGCTGGATTCCTTCCTGCCTGGCCTTCTGCCTGAACTCCACTCCGCCTCCCTCCAAACCACCTCCGCCCTCAGCCAGCGAGTGTCCTGACCTTTCTCATGTGCCTCCAAAGTATCTGGACCTCAAGCCTGTCTTCAGTAAGACCCAAGCAGTGTCCCTTCCCCCTCATAGGCCTTATGACTGTGGTATTGACCTCCTGCCAGGGATGGCGCCACCCAAGGGATGTCTCTACTCTCTTTCTCCCGCCGAGAAACAGGCCATGGAGAAATACATCACTGAGTCTCTGGCAGCTGGGATTATCTGCCCTTCCTCCTCCCCAGCAGGGGCAGGATTCTTCTTTGTGGAGAAGAAAGACAAGTTGCTCCGCCCCTGCATTGACTATTGAGGTCTCAACACCATCACAGCCAAGAACCGCTACCCACTACCACTTATGACTACAAGCCTTCGAACTACTCCAGGGAGCCAAGGTGTTCACTAAACTGGACTTACACAATGCCTATCACCTAGTTAGGCTCAGGGAAGGGGATGAGTGGAAGACGGCCTTCAACACCACCACAGGCCACTATGAGTACCTCGTAGTCCCTTTCGGCCTGACTAACTTGCCCACAGTATTCCAGGCATTGGTTAATGATGTCTTGAGGGACTTTCTTAACACCTTTTTGTTTACCTGGATGATATCTTGATTTTATCTCGCTCCCTGGAGGAACATTGGGGTCACATCTGGCAGATTCTTCAACGCCTGCTGGAGAATAAGCTGTTCGTTAAGGCAGAGAAGAGCGAGTTCCACCAAAGCTCTGTCTCATTCCTGGGGTTCATCACTTCACCAGCCAAGATCCAGATGGACCCCCTCAAGCTGGAGGCAGTCACTGACTGGCCCACCCCATCATCGAGACAAGAGCTCCAGCGCTTCCTGGGGTTCACCAACTTTTACAGGCATTTCATCCGCAACTTCAGCATGGTGGCCAGACCTCTCTCAGCCCTGACCTTGACCGAGACCAAGTTCAAGTGGGGGGAGGAAGCAGAGAAAGCCTTTTCCAGTCTCAAGCACAGGTTTACCACAGCACCCATTCTCACCATACCCAATTCTACCAAGCAATTTATCATCGAGGTCAATGCCTCTGAGTCAGGGGTCAGAGCCATCCTATCCCAGAGGGCCAATGACAACAAGGTCCACCCATGCTCCTTCTTCTTCCGCCGGCTATCCTCAGCCGAACGAAACTACGACATCGGTGACTGTGAACTACTGGCCATGAAACTAGCCTTGGAGGAGTGGGGGCACTGGCTCGAGGGGTCTGACCTCCTGTTCCTAGTCTGGACCGACCATAAAAACCTGGAGTATCTCAAGTCTGCCAAACATCTCAACTCCTGTCAAGCCCGTTGGTCTCTCTTCTCCCGATTCAACTTCATGCTCTCCTACAACCCAGGCTCCAAGAACAGCAAACCCGACACCCTGTCCAGGATGTTCTCCTCCCACCAAGAGGAGTCCAAGCCACCTGAGACTATCCTTCCTCTACGCTGCCTGGTGGGAGCCACTATTCTAGAGGTTGAGATGCTCATGCAGAAGGCCCTGGAGCAGGACCCTGGTGAAAGTAACTCCAACAATATTCCTCACAACCATCTGTTTGTCCCCTGTCATGTGCAAACTCAGGTGCTGCAGTGGGATCACAGTTCCAAGTTGGCCTGTCATCCAGGAGCTGCCCGAACCCTGGCTCTCATCCAGCAGAGCTTTTGGTGGCCATGCATCAAGGAGGATGTCCAGGAGTTCGTGGCAGCCTGCAACACATGCTCCTAGAACAAGACACCCAATCGACCCCCTGACAGCCTACTAAGACCCCTTCCTACTTTGCATCAACCTTGGTCTCACATCGCCCTGGATTTCATCATAGGACTCCCCAATTCAGGTGGCAATACATGCATCCTCACTGTCATTGACCGTTTTTCTAAGACTGTCCATTTCATTCCTCTGCCCAAGCTCCCCTCAGCCAAAGAGACTGCAGAACTACTCATCCACCATGTTTTCCACCTACATGGTCTGCCTACCGACATAGTTTCTGACCAGGGTCCTCAGTTCACTGCACAGTTCTGGAGAGCCTTCTGAAAACTCATCAGGGCCACCTGTAGTCTCTCCTCAGGCTTCCACCCACAGACCAATGGCCAGGCAGAATGGGCCAACCAGGCTTTGGAGGTTGCACTCAGGTGCATGGCATCCAGGGATGCCAGTTCTTGGAGCAAGTACCTTCCTTGGATCAAATACACACATAACACTCTCCCTTCCTCTGCCACAGGTCTCTCTCCATTCCAGTGCTCACTAGGGTACCAACCACCACTGTTCCCCAGCCAGGAGGAGGAGGTCGCCATACTATCAGCCCAGGCCTTTATACACCGCTGCAGGAGGACATGGGCATTGGCCCGGAGAAGACTCATTTGCTCGGCACTCACATCTGAGAAGCAGGCTGACAAACATCACTCCAAGCCACCCACCTACTGAGTGGGCCAACGAGTTATGCTCTCCACACACCACCTGCCACTTAGGGCCATCTCTCGCAAGCTGGCACCCAGGTTTCTTGGACCCTTCCTCATCAAGAAGGTAATCAACCCATGTTCCTTTAGACTGGCATTACCACTCACCATGCGACGTGTTCACCCTACCTTTCATGTATCACATCTTAAACCTCTGGTTTCCAGTCCTTCGCTGAAATGTTGCCAGAGCCCCAAACAACCCAAAAGGAAGAGTGACAAATTGGTGTAGGCCAAACAGAGTGGAAAAGGCTGTTTTCTCGCGGGATAATGGAGTCAAGGGGATCTGCCAATCTCCCTTTGTTAAATCCAGTGTCGAGTAAAAGTGGGCCGCGACTAACCGATCAAGCATTTCATCAATGCAAGGCATTGGATATGTGTCAAATTTAGACAACGCATTGACATTTTTATCGTCCACACAGAACCGGACCTACCCGACCTGGGCTGCTCCAGTCGCTGTGTGACGCCTCAATTACTCCCATCTTAAGCTTAGCCATCCTGAAACACATTTTTCTTGTGTTTGGGGAGCCGATATAGGCGGCTGTACACCACCACCCCTGGGGGAGTCTCAATGTGGTGTTCTATGAGGTTAGTGCGACCAGGGAGGGGCAAGAGCACATAGGAGAACTTCTCCTGCAACCTAATTACCTGTGCTGTCTGGGACGGTGAGAGGAGGTCTCCACAGGTGACCAGGGAGAATTGGGCCGCACTTTTTAGACTTACCTCTGGTCTCAGCTCTGCCCTCTCCAGAACTACCATTGCCAGAGCCACAGGAACCTATTCTCTACACAGTTTCAGGAGATTGAGGTGGTAAATTTGACGTGTCACCCTTATCTGGTCGTCTGACCTCATCGTTGACTTCCCCAATTCACCGTGTGACCTCAAAGGGCCCTTGCCACTTGGCGGGCAATTTTGAACTTGAGGTGGGCAGTAAAATGAGAACTTTATCTCCCGGTGCAAATTCCCTTAACCGTGCCCCTCTGTTGTACAGGCGAGCTTGACATTCTTGGCCCTGTAACAAATTCTCCTGGGTTATGTGACTCAGTGCATGGAGTTTTGCTCTCAGGTCAATAAAGTATTGAATTTCATTTTTGCTTTGAGAAGGCCCCTCCTCCTAATTTTCTCTAATGATGTCTAAGACACCGTGGGGCTTGCTCCCATACAGCAATTAAAATGAGGAAAACCTGGTGGAGGCTTGTGGGATCTCATGCACTGCAAGCAACAGAGGATTGAGACACCTGTCCTAATTTTTAGCATCCTCATGAACAAACTTAGGAATCATGCTCTTAAGTGTTTGGTGAAATCGTTCGACCAGCCCGTCCATTTGCAGATGATAAACACTAGTAGGAATCAATTTAATCCCCAATAATTCATACAATTCGTGCAGTATGCGTGACATAAAAGTAGCGCCCTGATCAGTCAGGATTTCTTTTGGAATCCTGATTTGAGAGGTAACACAGAAGAGTGCCTCTGCAGCACTATGCGTTGAGATATTGCAGAGAGGCACTGCTTCCGGATATCACATTGCATATTCCACTATGACTAATACAAAGCAATACCTGTGTGCAGATTGATCTAATGGCCTGATGAGATCCATGTCAATTCTTTTGAAGGGGATCTCCATCAATGGCAACTGGTGCAATGGTGCTTTTGGTGTGGTCTCTGGATTCACCAGCTGGCATTCACGACATGCTGCACACCACCTGTGGACATCGGTGTGAATACCTGGCCAATAGAAATGGGCCATGAAATGATTTAGTGTCTTATCCTGCTCCCAATGCCCAGCCATAGAATTATGATGAGCCACATGGAATAAAAGTTCCCTATGGCTCTTCAGGACCAAGAGCTGTGTCATCTTTTCTTTAGTTTGAGTATCCTGTGTCACTCGATACAACCTATCCTTAAAAATACAAAAGTACAGGAAGGAAAGTCCAACGTTAGGCTGGAGGATTTGGCCATCAATTACTTTCACTTGGTCAAAAGCGTGTCTCAGAGACTCGTCACATGCCTGCTCCAATGGGAAGTCCCCTAAGGAATTCTCCAGAGAGAGAGGAGGGCTCTCCCCACTTTCTGTGTCATCATGAGATGGTGCTGATGTGGACCGCCCTGGGACTGCCTCTCCAGCTAAGTTGCAGTGGGATTCCACCATGATGTGCTACTGCAGGACCCACCCACTACTATCTGCTTCATTAATGTTTTAACCCTGGCCAATCGGTTCCCAGGATCAGCGGGTAAGTGAGGCTCAGACTAACTACCACCTCCACGTTATATTTTTCTCCCTGGCAGTGAACAGTAACAGGCATTAGCGGATATTGGTGTATATCATTGTGCACAGTCAGGCTTTGATGTATGGAGGTCTGATTACAACCCAAATCCTGATGTGTACCCCTTTGAATACTCACAACTATCCTGTATGCACCTGCTCAATCAGAGGAAGCCTGTGGTGCATCAGAGACATTAATCAGTAGCCCCACCTCCTTGCAGAAGTGCTGATTCCCTGCCTTCCCTCCATGCCTACAGACCGGCCCGAGCTTGCTCTCGGTTCTGGTGAGCATGGATGAGTTCATCTGTGGAGAGAGAGGGGGTTAATGGTGGCACAGACACAGAATGAGAAGGAGATTAGAAACATGAGGACAGACACAAGTGCGGGGAGTGGGTTTTAGGGGAATTGGCCCCCATTTCTGTGGAGCTGGGGTAGGGAAGGGGCAAGGAGAGAGAAGAAGGAGAAAACAAAAGTGAGAGAGAGAGGAGAAGTTGTAACAGTGCCTGCTTCTGGAAATGCCATCAGATGGTCCTTGGCCAGCCAGACTGCTTCCTCCAGAAACATCATTCGGTGACACCCAACCCACACTGACATCTTGCTCAGCAGCTGGGCAACGAACTGCTGCAGTGTCACTCGCTTGATGATGGATTCGACGTTGCACTCACTGGCCAGCAGCCACTGTCGGCAGGTATCACAGAGATGTCATGCAAACACAAGTAGCCAGCCCACTTCGCCATATGCCAGCAAGTGGAAGCACTGGCACTGCTCTTCTGGGCCACAGCTAACCCGCTGTAGGATGGCTCGCTTCAGTTGGGGGTACTCCAGCATTTTGATGGCCTGGAACTGTCGAGCCATCCCCTGACAGGAGTGGCAGTAGGCGAGCCACCCACTGTGAGTTTGGCCATGAGCTTGCCTCTGCAACATGCTCGAACAGCTCTAGGAAGCCATCGGGGTCATCCTGTAGCCCCATTTTAACCAGGTGGATGGACATGCTGGTTGCAGGAACAACAGCTGGAGCACCTGCAGACTGGATCCAGCTCTGAATCACTTGCCAGTCCTCTGCCTGGGCTTCGAGCAGAGCCTGAAGGTGCTGGCCCTGATCTACAGACATCGCCACGAGGGCATGCTGCTGGTGCTGGAGGTCATTGGCGAGCATTTGGAGAAGCTCTCTGACTGGTTCGGACTCCATGGCGGCGTTCATTCCTCAGTCCTGGGTTTTGGCACCAGTGTAACACCTCTTTAACTTGGGGGAAATGGAGGAATGGGAAGCAGGCTTCAGAACAGGTGAGTTCTCTTTATTTTTACACTTTTCAGTGACGATTAATATGTCAGCTTTTCCACAGACACACACGTGGGGTGACACAGCTCTCTCTCTCTCTCTCTCTCTCTCTCTCTCTCTCTTTCTCTCTTTCTCTCTCTCTCTCTCTCTCTCATTCCTGGCTGTCTGAAAGACACACAGAAACACAGGTTAATAGACAGCCAGGAATTCAACACAGGTGTACTTCATCACGTTACCTTCTGGTTCAACCTGCCTCCTCACCGTTCACAGCCGATGCATGACCATGCCCCCGCTGCCACAGTAAGGTGGGGATATCTGGTGCTATTTCTGCCTTTTCCAGGTAGTAATCTAGATTCTTTGGTATGGACCCTAAGGCTCCAATTACCACTGGAACTACAGTTGTCTCTTTATTCCACAGTCTTGCTATCTCTAGTGTCAGTCGAGAGTAATTGTCAATCTTCTCGACTTCTTTCTGCTTGATCTTCTCCCAGTCTCTCTACATTGTTCGGTAAAGTTTGAGCCTTTATCTCCTCCAGCTCTATGCTGGTAAACCAGTTGCTCTTCCTTATCTGTCATAACTGACCCATCAGCTTGATTTCTGATATCTCAAATATACCAAAGTTTTCACAGTGTGTCAAAGCTCGTGCCCAGACACCTCTGTTTCCTTCTGCCAGTGTAAGAAAGTGACATTTGCAAGCAACTCTGTTCTCATCTTTGGTCCATATCTTCCTTCCACCATCTTCTCTTCTTGTTTTACTCTTCTTATGACTGTAAAGTTGTTGCTTGTTTCTTGTGGTCAATCTCAATACCTTGGTATCAGAAGTGTTGCCCAGTTCTGATACCCAGTTCTGACCTGGGGGTGGGGCGGCTCGGGCACCATCACATTTCCTGTGGGCAGCTCAGGCATCCCCTTTTCCATTAAAGGTATTTCTGAATCTTGCATCATAATCTTCATTATGAGGTTGCTTTATCTGTGCAGCCAGAGGGTTTGTCCTCCTGGTGTTTTTTTGAGTCTGAGACACCATCCCACTTTGTATCCCTGGCTGGGGGGCTTGCAGGTAATATACCTTGCCCAAGGGCAACCTGAAGGTAGTTGTGGGAAAGGGTAACATCATTCAGCCACGTCGAAAGTCCACAACTGGATGCAGTCTAGTGTCATGCCCTTATTATTATAATAATGTGGCAGCGGGGGCGTGGTCAAGTGCCGGTCTGTGACAGGAGGGCGGTAAATGGCAGAATCACTACACCTGATGTCAATTAACCTGTGTTTGCATGTGTCTTCCCAGTGACTGCGCCCCACTTAAGGAGGGAGAGCATAGAGCAGAGGAGCTCATCCCCGAACCAGACGCCGGTTGTGTGTGTGTCTGTGGTATTGACTTTATGTTCACTGAAAAGTGTGGCAATAAAAACCCGAGCTTTACCAACCTGATCTCTGTCCTGCTGTCCTCTGTGCTCCGCCCCTTGGTAGAACCGCTACAAATAATAATAATAATAATAATAATAATAATTATTATTATTATTATTATTATTATAACTACTACTACTACTACTACTACTACTAATAATAATAATAATAATAATAATAAATTTGACTGTTTTTACCATTAGTTTTACATGAAAACATTTTAATCTGAAAATATTTGGAAAAATTATGGATTTAGTTTATTTTACAGAATAAGAAAATGTACCTATTACATTAAACAGTACTACTGTATTTTTGATGTTGGATTTCTGGCAACCACAGCTGCCAGTAATTTACCATAAATTTAACATGAAGAATGGTTAAGAGGGTTTTCTTAGATCTTCTTTATTTACTATAATAATGTTAATAACATTAATAATGTTAATGTATAGTATAATGCTCAGTCTCTACAGAAAGAAGGTAAAAGAGTTAAAGATGAAAGAGTTTGTGGCATGTGTGTTCAAGGCCTCAGAGATCCACAATAACATCTTTCTGTTATGTTAGGGGGAAACAGAAAATTTATTCCACAATCTAACAAGCAGATTTTTTTTTTTTTTTAAATACAGTGTAATGAACATTGGAATGGCTGTGATTTGGCATAGGAATGAAGCCACAGGCTGATACTGTGGATAAATATTTTGTACTGAAGAACGATGACTGATAATGCAGCTTTTTTTAATAGCACCACCTACTAACTGTGCAAATGTAAAATATATACTTTGATGTACAGTGTCTTGCAAAAATATTCATCCCCCGTGGTGTACAAGCTGGAATTAAAATGGATTTTTGGGGAGTTAGCACCATCTGATTTACACAACATGCCTACAACTTTAAAGGTGAAATTTGTTGTTTTATTGTGACACAAACAATAATTAAGATGAAAAAACAGAAATCTGGACTATGCATAGGTATTCACTCCCCAAAGTCAATACTTTTGTAGAGCCAGTTTTTGCTGCAATTACAGCTACAAGCCTCTTGGGTATGTCTCTATTAGCTTAGCATATCTAGCCACTGGGATTTTTGCCCATTCCTCAAGGCAAAACTGCTCTAACTCCTTCAAGTTAGACGGGTTGCATTGGTGTACAGCAATCTTCAAGTTATGCCACAGATTCTCAATTGGATTGAGGTCTGGGCTTTGACTAGGCCTTTCCAAGACATTAAATGTTTCCTTTTAAACTGCTCATGTAGCTCTAGCAGTAGGTTTAGGGTCATTGTCCTGCTGGAATGTGAACCTTCATCCCAGTCTCAAACCTCTGGCTGACTCAAACAGGTTTTCCTCCAGAATTGCCCTGTATTTAGTGCAATCCATCTTTCCTTCAGTCCTGACCAGCTTTCCTGTCCCTGCAGATGAAAAATATTCCCACGGCACGATGCTGCCACCACCATGCTTCACTGTAGGAATGGTGATCTCAGGGTGTTGGGTTTGCACCACACATGGCATTTCTCATGATAGCCCAAAAGATCACTTTTAGTCTCATTTGACCAGATAAGCTTCTTCCATGTGTTTGGGGAGTCTGCCCCATGCTGTTGAGCAAACTCCAAATGTGTTTTCTTAAGCCATGACTTTTTTCTGGCTACTCTTCCATAAAGCCCTGCTTTGTGGAGTGTATGGCTTAAAGTAGTCCTATGAACAGAAATTCCCTCTCCACTGTAGATCTTTGCAGACCCTTCAGTGTTATCTTTGGTGTCTTTATTGCATCTCTGATTAATGCCCTCCTTGCCTGGTCTGTGAGTTTTGGTGGGCGGCCTTCCCTTGTCAGGTTTGTAGTGGTGCCATATTCTTTCCATTTTGCTATAATGGATTTAATGGTGGGTGGCACGGTGGTGTAGTGTTTAGCACAGTTGCCTCACAGCAAAAAGTTCCTGGGTTCAAGCCCAGCAGCTGACAAGGGCCTTTCGGTGTGGAGTTTGCATGTTCTCCCCATGTCTGTTTGGGTTTCCCCCACAGTCCAAAGACATGCAGGTTAGGCTAATTGGTAGCTCTACATTGACCATAGGTGTGAATGCGAGTGTGAATGGTTGTTTGTGTCTATGTGTCAGCCTTGCGATGACCTGGCGACTTGTCCATGGTGTACCCCACCTCTCACCCATAGTCAGCTGGGAGAGGCTCCAGCTTGCCTGTGACCCTGTACAGGATAAGTGGCTACAGATAATGGATGGATGGATGGATTGATTTAATGGTGCTCCCTGGTATATTCAAAGCTTTGGATATTTTTTAATAACCCAACCTTGATCGATACTTCTTTACAACTTTGTTTCTGACATGTTTGGAGTGCTGCTTAGTTTTCATGTTGCTTGCTTAGTAGTGTTGCAGAGTTAGGGTCCCTCCAGAACAGGTTTATTTATACAGACATCATGTGACAGATCATCTGACACTTTTATTGCACACAGGTGGATCTTAATCAACTAATGTGACTTATGAAGTGAATTGGTCGGACTAGCTCTTATTTAGGAGTTTCATACAAAAGGGGTTGAATACCTATGCACACTCCATATTTCTGTTTGTTCATCTTAATTATTGTTTGTGTCACAATAAAACAACAATTTGCACCTTTAAAGTGGTAGGCATGTTGTGTAAATCAAATGGTGCTAACCCCTGAAAAATCCCTTTTAATTCCATCTTGTAATGCGACAAAAGAGGACAAACACCAAGGGGGATGAATACTTTTGCAAGACACTGTAGGTATATGACTGTCTTCTATAGGTAATAGGCATGGTTTTTATACATCAACAAAACAAAAAGTTATAAATATTTTCATACTGTAAATAAGAGTAGTCTTTTGAGCACTAGGCTGGTCCTGTGCTCCTGTGCTCATTAAACAAATGCTTTTCTGCATGAGCACTTTCATTGGTAAACGTGGTGAAAAAGCAAGAGTGGAGAAAAAGCAATAAGTGGATGAAAAATTAAATTCCAATCCATAAAGCCTTTATTAAATAAATTTCTATGCAGCATATTCAAGTTTACGCAATATAAAAATATTCATGGTCTGAATGAACTGTTTTGAATCAGATGCAATCTGTAGATCTGTCAGACTTTGCATGCTTGCTGGGATCAGCAATCCTGTTAAACAGATTGAGTAGTTTGCTACATAACTAAGTTTGATTATAGCAAAGCAAATGTTATCTCATCTCATTATCTCTAGCCACTTTATCCTGTTCTACAGGGTCGCAGGCAAGCTGGAGCCTATCCCAGCTGACTACGGGTGAAAGGCGGGGTACACCCTGGACAAGTCACCAGGTCATCACAGGGCTGACACATAGACACAGACAGCCATTCACACTCACATTCACACCTACGGTCAATTTAGAGTCACCAGTTAACCTAAATGAAATGTTATGTTTTAAAATATAAATTCTTTCTATGTCTTATTTTATTGCTTAGGTTTACATTTATAAACAGTTTTGTCTGCCATCCATGGGAATATTTGGCTCATGAAGCATCTACTTGGGGACTTATTACTTCACTTAAGAGAGTATGAGAATGTCCCTTAATGTGGGACAGGGGATTCCTCCAAAGTGGACATGACAAGGGCATGCCAGTAAAAAGGTTGTGAAATGGAGCCCTAGTTACTTGTTTCTATGGCACTGGTACACCATAATGACATGGTATGATCTGTGAGCAAGGCAGCTGCAACCTCACCTTGTGGCAACACTTCACTCAGACTGTTGGCAAGAATATCCTATTGCAGTGAGGGGCAGACATGAAAAGACATCAGGTTTGTCTTTTTTTTTTCCCTTGTGCTGCCACTAGCTGCAAGCAAGAACTATGCCAGATATTACAGAAATAAAAAATGCACATGAAATAGTAAAATAATTTAGCATCATGCATATATTTATAGGTACAGATTGAGTTTGAAATAAGTGCAGTGTCAGCATTATCAGTCATCTCCTTCTACATAAATAGGTCAAAAGTCAGCATCTTCGCCAGGAATCAGTGATGAAGGCAGATGCAAGTACAGGTAATTTATTGTGCAAAGTAAAAACAAAACAAACAAAAGATTGAACACATGAACCATAAACATGAACGGTGGATACAACGCAAAAAAAAAACCATACAGGATTTAAGCAATAGCACGGGCACACACAACAACAGTGACAAAAGCTTGACAGTGAGACACAGAAAAGCTAGAACTTAAAGGAGATATGCAGAACCTTTATTTTTAAATACAGTTCTGAGTGGATAGTATCTCCATCCTTGACTCTTGTATGCTGCATAATTGGGAATAAAAATAAATTTTATATATATATATATATATATATATATATATATATATTTTTTTTTTTTTTGAGAGTTAAAATCAACCACAAAGTTGTCATTCGAGCTGCCCCGCTGAGCCAGCCAGCCCTGGGTGGGTGACCTCACAGTGGGAACTGGTGCTACAGACCAAATCCAGACTCGGCAGACGAGAGTGGTTGCAATGGCCTCTTTGTTCGGATTTATTGGAGATTCTTCAGATTCCTCAGATAGTAGTACATCTGACTGTGATGGTCCTGAAATTGGAGTGTGTGTACATGCTACTGCTATACACATAGAACCGTATCAGTTCGAACCATTGGAAAGTGAATCTGATAGTAACATGTTGGCCATGGAGGCCCCCACCTTACGAAATAAAGCCAGAGAACAAAGCTGTCTAGAGAATTGGATGGAATTGAACTGACAGTATCATGTGATACTGTCACATATAATGCATATCCATTAAAACAGGATAGGCTTTATAACTTGTGCAACATACACGTACATGCATGCATTTTCACTGATAAAGCGTAAAAGGCTAATTAAATAATCAGATGAACTGAGAATCACATTCTGAAGCAAATTAAATAATCTTATACTGGTAACTTAAATACACAACACAAGTTACATGTATTAATATAAATACAGGTAAACAACGAGTGTTGTTTTTGTTATGTAACCAAATGAGAGTTGCAGCTTACCTGTCTCTGTTCTCGCTTCTTGAAGGCCAAGCTTGTGACCGATTGTTTCAAAACAGTCTGACTTTCAGTTCTTTGTTCCTTCACTTCCACGTAAGGGTGAGATATTGCTGCTGAGGCAAGCATATCCAGCAGAGGAATCTGACGACTGGTCCACTCATTCTCCATTTTCTCCATACTGAGTACGCCGCCATTACTGCTTGGCTCACACTCCAGGAGAACTGGTGCAACTGAACTTACTTTCCTTTCCTTGTAGCTTTCTTTTCCTTTAATTGTTGGTACTGCACCCTCTTTCAATACGGGCTAATAGCCAACACTCCTCAACAGATCAGAGGTTTCATACGAGTCCTCAGTAGAATGTGCAGACCAGAGGAGAGACCACTTTGTAGGCACCCAATCCGTGAATTTCTTGTAAAACGCGTCCAAATCTTTGTAGTTTGAACATTCTTGGGCCATGAATGCAACATAAATCCACCTTCTGTCGTGTTGCTGCACCCACCAGCAACACATCTATGTGGCATGATGATAAACTGGCTCAAAATGGAAGATCAGAGTTGCAGTTAGCTCTGTGTTTTAGTATAGCAGAAATGGTGATGAGACCAATAGCCTTCCTGCTGTGACGTCACAGATGTCAAGGTCATTCGCTCAGACCGCTACCAATATGAATCACTTTAATCATAAAAATTACTATATTAGATTTATTGTTAATGCTTAAAACTACTGTGCCATTCTTGAGGTCTCAAGGCATTTATAAACAAAAAGTGAGGCCATGGTTCTACGTATCTCCTTTAAACAAGGTGGTGCTAACAAGGCATACTGAGACACAGGTGAGAGTGATTAAGGAACATGTGGCAAGATCATGTGACATGCAAGCTGATAGGTCAAAGTAATTCTGCACCTTTCAGAGTTACCCTAACAGCTCCCACTTCCTTACCACACAGCTGGTGAAGCATGAGATGCAGTCATGAGGGAGTCCTGGACAACCAGACAAGATGTCTCTTTGCTGATGGGAACTCTTATGCCAACAAGGTTCATAGGGAGTATTTCTTTTTGCAGAGTAGGCAGGAGGCGTGATGTCCTTTGCTGAACAATGGAGAGACTTCCTCAAAAAAGCTAAGGGGTGGTGCAATGTCCAACACAGAGTCAAGGGGGAGTTGTATCCTCTACAAGGGTTTAGGCCCCCAGTGCTACAGTACATAAGCATAGCTTGGAACATGATGTAGAAATATAACTAAAAAACTGTACTGGCTGGGATGTTGCACAGAGTAACAAGGTCTGCGTCAGATGTTTGGGGGGGGGGGCATGACAAGTGGCCTACTGGAACAAAACATTCATCCGGGACATGGAGAACCAAAACAATGATATAGAGAATTATGTCAGTCATGAGGAAGTCAGTGAATTTTTTTTGATAAATTTGGGTACTTGTTTGTTTGTGAACGTGTCTATATAATAGAAAGAACAATCACTCACTGGCTTGAGGATATGAAGTTTATCTTCTCGTGTTGAAAAACTTGCATTTTTCATACAAAATACGTTGCGGATCTGAGTGAAATATTTTCCGATATTTCATTCTGACGACATCACTCCCAATGTTTTCCCGCTGACTGGACGTGCATTGTCAATATAGCTTGCTGGTTCAAAATTAAAATTCTTTTGATTAACTTGCATTTTTTTTGTGGATGTGTCCACAAAAAAAATTCCTTGAAATTGAATTTACTATAAATTGCTGTTTTCTTGCCATTTACAGTTATTATTGCCTGTGCATTCTGATGAGTAATAAAATGGACACAACATATACAGAATTGTAACTGTAACATGACATCAGGAAATCCTCCTCTGCATCTTCAACTATTCACATTCCCCTGCCAGACTAAAAAACAGACTATCTGAAAATGTGATTATTACAGAGGACTGTGCAGCAAAGTGTGTAGGCAGACATTACTCCTCAAAATGACTTGACATGTAAAAATGGAAGATTCGTTTATCTCATCTCATTATCTCTAGCCACTTTATCCTTCTACAGGGTTGCAGGCAAGCTGGAGCCTATCCCAGCTGACTACGGGCGAAAGGCGGGGTACACCCTGGACAAGTCGCCAGGTCATCACAGGGCTGACACATAGACACAGACAACCATTCACACTCACATTCACACCTACAGTCAATTTAGAGTCACCAGTTAACCTAACCTGCATGTCTTTGGACTGTGGGGGAAACCGGAGCACCCGGAGGAAACCCACGCAGACACGGGGAGAACATGCAAACTCCACACAGAAAGGCCCTCGCCGGCCACGGGGCTCGAACCCGGACCTTCTTACTGTGAGGCGACAGCGCTAACCACTACACCACCGTGCCGCCCCAGATTTGTTTATATATGGAAAATTCATTTACATCTGATTGGCTTAAACAGAATGATAGGGGAAAACTCCTGGCCCACGACAAAAACCAAGGGGCGCTGGACAGAATTATTATGTATACATCATATGCCAACATACACTCAGTAGAAGCAAGCTGAAGTTAGAAGATGAAGTGCTAGCTAATTAAAACTGTTGTATGAGGTTGAAGTGTTAGCTAGCTAAAACAGTTGTTTGAAATTTTGCTGCAGTTGTTTTCTTAGCTTTTTGCTAACAAAAGGTGACCATGGAGCCATCCATGTGTTTTCCCCACATTGTACCTCAAATGCATGGAGATAAAAAATGGCATCATCGAGCTCTGACTTCCCACATCTGAGGCAAGTTGAATGCTGCTTTCAAGTTAACTTGGTCAGAATGTCATTTCTGACCTTGGCACATTTGACACATGAAGTGGAAAAAAACCCAAAACTTGGACACCTCAATGCTTGTCTTGTCAGCAACAAGCTAGCCAGTTAGTTGTGATGAGCCACTTAGGCTTAAAATTTTCCTCCTCAACATACACCAAACCTGACAAGTAATAAATGAGAGTTGCTGGTAGCCTATCCATTTGCCCCTTTCACATATCCCACAGTCCACTGCACAGTTGGGAACTTCCAGTGGCCAGGCCCAGGCTGCTGATAATGGTACAAAAACAATACTGGGCTATATAATCAGTTTCATTGTTCAAATATTATTACAGGTTTACATGATCTTACAGATTTTTTCAAGATTAATGCTGCTTGAAATGACTGATGACACATAGACACAGACAACCATTACAAATTGTAAATGTGCAATGTAAATTTGTCATCAGTTTTGATGTTCGAATATCAGATGCAAGCTAAAATGTGATGTAATTAGATTGCTTTTTATGTATAGTTACTTATTCCATGGTATTTTTCTTCAGCACAGCGGCTTTTAATCAATCATCTTTATATTCTCGCCCATACAGCCCTTTCACTTTCTACATTGTTTATATGAAATACACGTGCCAACTACTCAGCACTATAATTCTGGCCAACATTAACAGTGTACATTTACATTGATGACAAAATGTGCAATCATTTCGAGCAGTATTAATCTTGAAAAAAATTTGAAAGACCATGGAAACCTGTAATTATATTTGAACATATTTGAATAGCCGATATTTGAACATCAAAACTGATTGTATAGCCCAATATCGGTTTTTGTATCGTTATCAGCAGTCTGGGGCTGGCCACCAGAAGTTCCCAACTGTGCAGTGAATTGTGGGATATGTGATAAGGGGAGAATACGATGCTGCTGCAAGATACTGTATGACCAGATCACAGTTGCAGTCATTTTTGTATGGGGACAAATTGACATATGTAATCCAGAAAAAAATCCACATACATCACTGAAATAGTTGAATTTCATCTGTGAAGGGTGGCTCCCAGCTGACGACCCTGTGGCTGGCCCACCGGCACCGGTGAAGGTGCGACAGGCAGAAATGCAGAGGCTCCAACTCTCCCGCCATGGGCGGGAGAGCTCCCGCTTTAGGGACCATTTAGAAAATCCTCCCGACCTCCTGCTGACAACATAAAAATCTCCCGCCCGCCCTTACTACACATGATTAGTTAAAAAATATATAATCTGATATGTTTATGTTGAAGAAAATTAATAGTTGACTTTCCACTTTTCGTGTGTCTGACATTGTATGGGTGGACTCAAGTGTGTACCCTGCGGTATATGCCGATTCCCCGGTTGGTACACCAATCGGCATAACGGGGGGATTGGAGTGAATGCCGGAGGCATGCGTGCGCAGATCAAGCGTGCATATGAATCGAGCGGAATTCGGTGCCCCGCGGGGTGCACACTTGAGCCACCCAATGTCTTAGTAGTTACCGATAAAGCATACAGATGGCACTATTAATGATACGAGCGAAAGAACGAGAAAACCCGCGACACTCAACCATTTAGGGGTTTTTTTGCGTCTGCATTTCTTGCCTGCTCGGCTTTAACTTCATGTTCTCTTGAATGAGATAATGAAACAAAGTTCCGTTGGTGGAAATGGTGAAAGCCAAACTACAAAGAAAAAATATCAGAAAATCACCAAGATAAAGTTCGGATCGCCCGTCGCGATGGTCGCCAGGGATGAATGGCGGACTGTTTTGGACGGCAGCAAGATGATCCTATATCTGACAAGGTTAGATCACCAGACCAGACGTTAAATTCTAAGGAACATGTCTGACTTTTTTTGTCTGACTTTTACGAACTTAGACTTAGAATATTATTAGAAGATCATCATCAGAGGGTCTACCATTGGCAATTTATAATAGTCATTATTGACATTAACATTGACTTTAGGCATATTAAAATTTGGTCTATAGTCACTGGATTTATCTAGATCTGTTACTATTAATAAGATTTAATTGACACGAAATGTGGTGAATCATTCTTTCATTCATTCAAAACACACATACATACACATCTCATCTCATCTCATCTCATCTCATCTCATCTCATCTCATTATCTCTAGCCGCTTTATCCTTCTACAGGGTCGCAGGCAAGCTGGAGCCTATCCCAGCTGACTACGGGCGAAAGGCGGGGTACACCCTGGACAAGTCGCCAGATCATCACAGGGCTGACACATAGACACAGACAACCATTCACACTCACATTCACACCTACGGTCAATTTAGAGTCACCAGTTAACCTAACCTGCATGTCTTTGGACTGTGGGGGAAACCGGAGCACCCGGAGGAAACCCACGCGGACATGGGGAGAACATACAAACTCCGCACAGAAAGGCCCTCGCCGGCCACGGGGCTCGAACCCGGACCTTCTTGCTGTGAGGCGACAGTGCTAACCACTACACCACCGTGCCACCCCACATACACATATATATATATATACATATATATATACATATATGTATGTATGTACACACACGGGCGGCACGGTGGTGTAGTGGTTAGCGCTGTCGCCTCACAGCAAGAAGCTCCAGGTTCGAGCCCCATGGTCGGCGAGGGCCTTTCTGCGTGGAGTTTGCATGTTCTCCCCGTGTCCGCGTGGGTTTCCTCCGGGTGCTCCGGTTTCCCCCACAGTCCAAAGACATGCAGGTTAGGTTAACTGGTGACTCTAAATTGACCGTAGGTGTGAATGTGAGTGTGAATGGTTGTCTGTGTCTATGTGTCGCCCTGTGATGACCTGGCAACTTGTCCAGGGTGTACCCCGCCTTTCGCCCGTAGTCAGCTGGGATAGGCTCCAGCTTGCCTGCGACCCTGTAGAACAGGATAAAGCGGCTACAGATAATGAGATGAGATGAGATGTACACACACACACATTGTGTGTATATGTGTGTGTGTATATATATATTGTGATATCCCGTGAGGCTGCGTTGTCGAGGGGCACTATGTCACACGCAGATGGCTCCAACTTCTGGCAGCTATAACTCCATCTGGTGGTGGAGTTGGGAACTTCACCCTCAGCACCCAACACGGTAACACACCTGTGGCCAATGAGGGCCTAATGAGTAAGAGGGCTTTGTGAGAGCTCAAAACTCCCAGTGTGAATGTGGAGGGGAGAGGAGAGAGGTTCATGGACTCCCGTTGCTGAGTGGAACCTGCTGGGCGGAGTATTTGTTGAAAAGCTTATCTGGAATTCTTACCTGAAGGATTTTGCACTGAAGGACTTACCTGTGTTATGAATGCCTGCTACTGGTCTGCCACCGGGCTGAAGACTACAGGGATTGTTGACTGGACTCAAAGTAAGGCAGAAGATTTTGTTTTGTGAAAAGGATATTGGACTGAAGGAAACCTGCCTATAATTTTGTTGTTCTAAAGCCAGAGACATTGTTTGAGTTTGAGTTTTGGGAATCCATCTTCGTTTGAACATTGGACTTTGAGTTACCTTTTTCTGTTTAATTTCCTGGCATAACATTAAAAACCTTGACTTATTTTAACCTTTGTGTCCTTGCACTGATTGAAGGGTCCCGCCGAGAGCCAGCCAGCCTCTCGTGATATGTATACAGTATGGTGGACAATGTGGGCATTTCAATCAGCAATACTAGTGCATGTATGAGGAGGACACTGAACATTTGATTGCTCAATTTTCCCAGTTAACCATAGGCCCTCTGCATAACAAGATGGAGGAAATTTTGAAGGCCCTTATTGCAGGCCAGTAGGCCCAAATGCAGGTGAACGCGGCCCTCCTGGAGGAACAAAGGAAATCCAACCAACTGAAGGCAGAGGAGTTGCAGCTACAGAAGAAGATGGCTGTTCGGAGCATTGGCCCAATAAAGGCAAGTGATTTTATCTCCAAAATGGGGGTTACAGATGATGTTGAGGCATACTTGCACACCTTTGAAGCCATGGCCACTAGGGAAGGATGGCCCAAGGCACAATGGGTTGGACTGGTAGCCCCATTTTTAATGGGAGAATCGTTGAACGCTGTTCGAGACCTACCCCCTGATAAGACTACGAACTATGATGCTCTGAAGACGGAGATCCTCAGCAGACATGGGCTCACCAAGTTCAGTATGGCTCAACGCTTCCACAGCTGGACATTTCAAGCAGACCAGGCTCCCCGTGCGCAGATGCATGAACTTTCCAGAATCGCAAGGAGATGGCTGGAACCTGAGAAAACCACAGCAGCTGCAGTAGTGGAGGCTGTTGTTGTGGATCACTACATTTGAGCCCTGCCATATGAGGCAAAGCGCTTCATCAGCCAACAAGCCCTAACCACAGCTGAACTGATGGTTGAAGCCGTGGAAAAGTACCAGGCCACAAAAGAAATGCTCTGTGCTTCCAGGAAGGACCCCAGGACTGCACCCCCACTGCTGACAGGGGGAGGCCACCCCAAAAACCCCAAGGGGTCCAGCCCAGCCACAGCAGGACCTGGCTATGCTCCAGGGGGAGCCAGATGCCAGCAGGGTCCGGTTAGGATTCCCCGTGATGGTGACACCCGACAATGCTTCCGGTGTGGGTGTAGGGGACACATGTCTTGGCAGTGTGGGAAACCGGTGGATGAGCCTATGCCCACTGCAGGGTCCTCCAGCTCACCCTCTGCCCAGCTGTTTGCATCACTTGTCGGGGCTGCAGACGGGCCCCCAGATTGACCCCCCCACCACCTGCCCAGTGACAGTGAATTGGCGTGATGTTGACGCATTGTTAGATTCGGGTAGTCAGGTCACCTTGGTGCGTAAGGACCTGGTGGATCAATTGTGTCTGACCACTGACAAAGTTCTCCCAGTTTCCTGTGTCCATGGGGACACCAAAGAGTACCCCACCGCTGAACTAAAAATGACCACCACCAGGGGGACTATACACACGAGGGTGGGAGTGGTTGATTCCCTCCCTGTTCCTGTTCTGATTGGGTGAGATTGCCCAACCTTCCACCTGCTGTGGAGAGAGACCCAGCAGAGGCCAGCCTGGGTACCCCGCAGTCAGAGAGGTAAGACTCATCCTGCAACCACACAGGTGCAACCCGCCCAACCCCGCACCCCCGCTTTTGCCCTCGCAGGGATGACAGGCACCCAGGCTGACACAGAGACTGGCCCGGAGACTGGAGAAGAGAATGTGGCCCCGGAAAGCTCTCCGAGCTCCGACGAGGAAGATGCCCCAGGCATCGAGGAGCTTCCCCCTCTCACAGGCCAGTATGGTACTGCCCAGTTGCAGGATCCCACACTTGCAAATGCCTTAAGAAATGTGCAGGTGCTAGAGGGTGTGCTGTTAGGGGATAGAGCCAGCCCTACGTACCCCCATTTTGCAATTATATGGGGCCTACTGTATCAGGTGGTGAAGAAGAATGACGAAGTGCATGAACAGCTCCTTGTACCACAGCCCCACCTTGCAACTGTGCTCAATCTGGCACACACACATCCACTGGGGGCCCACCTAGGTGTTGAGAAGACAAAAGAAAGGATCTTACAGTGGTTCTTCTGGCCGGGAGTGCACAAGGAAATGGGGAATTACTGTCATAGTTGCCCAGAATGCCAGAAGGTGGCGCCTAAACCCCCATACCATAACCCGCTCATCCCTTTGCCAATTATCAAAACTCCTTTTGAGAGGATTGGACTGGATATAGTTGGGTCTGTCCCAAAAAGCTCCAGGGAGCATCAGTACATTCTGGTCATCCTGGACTATGCGACCCGGTACCTGGAGGCCATCCCCCTGAGGAAGGCTACCTCCAAACAGATAGCCAAGGAGCTGTTCCTCCTCTCCACCAGTCTGGGGATTCCAAAGGAAATATTGACGGACCAAGGCACTCCATTCATGTCCAGGGTGATGAAAGAACTGTGTGCCCTGTTGAAAATCAAACAGTTGCGAACATCTGTCTACCACCCCCAGACAGACGGGTTGGTCGAATGGTTCAACAGGACTCTGAAGTCCATGCTGAGGAAGGCGACTGAAGAGGATGGGCGGAATTGGGACCAGCTGCTGCCATACCTGCTGTTTGCAGTAAGAGAGGTACCCCAATCTTCTACTGGCTTTTCGCCTTTTGAACTATTGCTTTCTTATAGACCCAGAGGGCTGCTGGATATTGCCAAGGAGGCTTGGGAGGAGCAACCCTGCAGACAGTGGACCCTGATTGAGCATGTCGGGGCCATGAAGAAGAGAATGAGGGCCGTCTACCCGATAGTGCATGAACACATGGAGACTGCTCAACGGCAACAGCAGGCCTCCTACAACCGACCTACCCAGCCGAGAGAGTTTAAGCCGGGGGACAGAGTGCTGGTCCTGGTGCCGACCGTGGAATGTAAGTTCCTGGCAACCTGGCAAGGACCGTATGAGGTCATCGAGCGGGTAGGAGAAGTGAATTATAAGGTGAGACAGCCTGATAAAAGAAAACCTGAGCAAATATATCACTCTTGAAAAAATAGCACGCCAGGGAGGTGTTGTTCAGTTGTTTGCCCCTGACAGAGTCCAAATAACCCACCAGAGAGGAGGTTCAGGTGGGGCCAGGCCTATCCCCACACCAGCGGCAGATGACCCTAGAGGTGGTGGACCGTAACCGAGACGTCTTCTCCTCACTCCCCAGGCACACAGAGGTGGTCCAACACGAGATCCACACCGTCCCGGGCCAAACAGTGACCCAGCGTCCCTATCGTGTGCCGGAGGCTCGCAAGGTGGCTATCCAGGAGGAGGTGAGAAAGATGCTAGAGCTGGGAGTCATCGAAGAGTCTAAAAGTGCCTGGGCAAGCCCCATCATCCTGGTTCCCAAACCAGACGGGTCGGTGAGATTCTGCAATGATTATCGCAAATTGAATGAGGTGTTAGAGTTTGATTCATACCCTATGCCCCGTGTTGACGACTTAGTAGACTCCTTAGGACATGCCCGGTTCCTCACCACTCTGGACCTGACAAAAGGATACTGGCAGGTGCCCCTGACCCCGGCGTCAAAGGAGAAGATGGCCTTTGCCACCCCAGATGGTCTCTACCAGTACACACGGCTCCCATTTGGTCTGCATGGAGCACCGGCCACGTTCCAGCGCTTAATGGATCGGGTCCTGTATCCCCACAAGAGGTATGCAGCTGCGTTTTTAGATGATGTGGTCTTTCAAAGTCCGGATTGGGACATTCACTTACCCCGTGTACAATCTGTGCTTGATTCCCTCAGAGATGCAGGTCTGACGGCAAACCCGAAAAAATGCAGACTGGCCTTCAGTGAAACCAATTACCTGGGGTACACCGTTGGCTGGGGACTAGTCAAGCCCCAGGAAGTGAAGCTGCGGGCCATACAGGACTGGCCGCAACCCCTCACCAAGATGCAGGTGAGGTCGTTTTTGGGCCTAGCCGGCTACTACCGGTGCTTTATTGCCAATTTTGCCTCCATTGCTGCACCCCTGACAGATCTGACAACCAAACGGCACTCAAGGATGGTGAAGTGGAATCCCGCGGCTGAGGCAGCCTTCATCAACCTGAAGCAGGCCCTCTGTTCCAGTCCGGTTCTGGTGGCACCAGACTTCAAGAGGGAGTTCATGGTGCAAATGGACGCTTCAGAGGTGGGACTGGGGGCTGTACTCGCTCAAGTACATGAAGGTGAGGAACGTCCCATCCTATATCTAAGCAGAAAACTACTCCCCAGAGAGAAGAACTATTCAGCAGTTGAAAAAGAGTGTCTCACCATTACCTGGGCCCTGGAATCCCTGCGATATTACCTCCTGGGCCTGCGTTTCATGGTGATCTCTGACCACGCCCCTCTGCAGTGGATGGCCAAGAACAAGGAGACAAACAGTAGGGTTACCAGATGGTTTTTAAGCTTGCAAGCATTTAACTTCTCTGTTGTTCACAGGGCTGGCAGGCGCCATGGCAATGCGGACGCCCTGTCCCGGTGAGATGTCCTCTTCGCAACCTTCAGCCCAACGAGGACGTCGGTCCCGAGGGGGGGGGATGTGTGATATCCCGAGAGGCTGTGTCGTCGAGGGGCACTATGTCACACGCAGATGGCTCCAACTTCTGGCAGCTATAACTCCATCTGGTGGTGGAGTTGGGAACTTCACCCTCAGCACCCAACATGGCAACACACCTGTGGCCAATGAGGGCCTAATGAGTAAGAGGGCTTTGTGAGAGCTCAAAACTCCCAGTGTGAATGTGGAGGGGAGAGGAGAGAGGTTCATGGACTCCCGTTGCTGAGTGGAACCTGCTGGGTGGAGTATTTGTTGAAAAGCTTATCTGGAATTCTTACCTGAAGGATTTTGCACTGAAGGACTTACCTGTGTTATGAATGCCTGCTACTGGTCTGCCACCAGGCTGAAGACTACAGGGATTGTTGACTGAACTCAAAGTAAGCAGAAGATTTTGTTTTGTGAAAAGGATATTGGACTGAAGGAAACCTGCCTATAATTTTGTTGTTCTAAAGCCAGAGACATTGTTTGAGTTTGAGTTTTGGGAATCCATCTTCGTTTGAACATTGGACTTTGAGTTACCTTTTTCTGTTTAATTTCCTGGCATAACATTAAAAACCTTGATTTAGTTTAACCTTTGTGTCCTTGCACTGATTGAAGGGTCCTGCCAAGAGCCGGTCAGCCTCTCGTGATATCACAATATACACACACACACACACACACACACACGCACGCGCGCGCGTGTGTATGTGTATATATATGTGTGTGTGTGTGTGTGTGTGTGTGTATATATATATATATATATATATATATATATATATATATATATATATATATATATATATATATATATATATTTGTAGCAAGCATTCTATGTGGGTGGAGCACAGAAGCACAGCAGGCCAGTACTGAGTTCTCAATAACTCTTTTATTGTCAGCTTCTCAGCTTCTACATGTTTTCTCATATACATATACACACACGCCACACACATACGTGTTCTGGTCAGGAGAGAGCCCACTCTGACTCGATCTCTTCCTTAAATAGGGCGCGGCTCCTGGGAAGACACACAAACACAGGTTAATTCACATCAGGTATAGTGATTCTGACACTTACCTTCCCTGACTCTGCCCTCCGGTCACAGACCGACGCTTGACCATGCCCCCACTGCCACATACCCCCACCGCCCGACTCAGGCCGGGCAGCCGTCCGGCCCACAGCCGACTCCCCCCCCGATGGGAGAAGAAGTCCGCCACGACCATCTGCGCCCTCGGCCTGTGGACCGCCTTGAAGTTAAAGGGTTGGAGTGCCAGATACCAATGGGTGATCCGCGCGTTGGCATCCTTCATGCGGTGGAGCCACTGGAGGGGTGCGTGGTCCGAACAGAGGGTGAAAGGGCGTCCCAGCAGGTAGTAACGGAGGGCGAGGACCACCCACTTGATGGCCAGGCACTCCTTCTCTATGGTGCTGTAGCGCCCCTCATGCACTGACAGCTTTCGACTTATATACAGCACTGGGCGATCCTCCCCCTCCACCTCCTGGGACAAAACAGCCCCCAGCCCTCTGTCCGTTGCATCCGTCTGCAATATAAAAGGGAGAGAAAAGTCAGGGGAGTGTAACAGTGGCCCCCCACACAGTGCAGCCTTTACCTCAGAAAAAGCCCGCTGGCATTGCTCCGTCCACTGGACCGGATCTGGTGCCCCCTTTTTAGTCAGATCAGTCAGCGGGCTGGTGACGTCCGAATAAGTAGGTATAAACCTACGATAATAGCCAGCCAGCCCCAGGAACTGTCTCACCCCCTTTTTGGTCTTGGGCCTCGGGCAGGCCGCAATTGCCACTGTCTTGTTAATTTGGGGACGCACCTGCCCATTGCCCAAGTGGAAGCCCAGATACTGTACTTCCACCCACCCAATCGCACACTTCTTCGGGTTGGCTGTGAGGCCCGCCCGCCTCAGCGACCTAAGGACGGACCTCAGATGTTGGAGGTGCCTCGGCCAGTCATTACTATAGATAATGATATTGTCGAGATAGGCGGCAGCATAGGTGGCGTGGGGGTGAAGGACCCTATCCATCAGCCGCTGAAACGTAGCGGGCACCCCAAACAGCCCAAAAGGAAGTATGACAAACTGGTGTAAGCCAAACGGTGTGGAAAAGGCCGTTTTTTCTCAGGATAATGGAGTCAAGGGGCTCTGCCAATAACCCTTTGTTAAATCCAGTGTCAAGTAAAAGTGAGCCGTGCCTAGTCGATCGAGCAACTCATCAATACGAGGCATTGGGTACGCGTCGAATTTAGACACCGCGTTGACTTTTCTATAGTCTACACAGAACTGGACCGACCCATTGGCCTTGGGTACCAAGACCACCGGACTGCTCCAGTCACTGTGGGACTCCTCGACAATGCCCATTTAGAGCATGGTCTCGAGTTCTTCCCGAACCACCTTTTTCTTGTGTTCGGGCAGTCTGTAAGGGCGGCTGCGCACTACCACCCCTGGGGGCATCTCAATGTGGTGTTCTATGAGGTGGGTGCGGCCGGGCAGGGGCAAGAACATGTCAGAAAGTTTTGTTTGCAACTGGGCGACCTCCGCGAGCTGGGTCGGTGAGAGGTGGGCTCCACAGGGGACTGGAGCGGTGGGTGATGCCAATTTTCCCTTTTGAACCTCCGGCCCCAGCTCCACCTTCTCAGGAACCACTGACACCAGCGCCACGGGGACCTCCTCGCTCCAACTTTTTAACAGATTGAGGTGGTATACCTGTAATGCCCCACCCCTGTCCATTCGCCTCACCTCATAGTCGATGTCCCCGACTTGCTGTGTGACCTCAAAGGGTCCTTGCCACCTGGCGATTAATTTAGAGCTCGATGTGGGCAACAGTACGAGTACTTTATCTCCCGGTTCGAACTCCCTGAGGCACGTACCCTTGTTGTACAGGCGGGTTTGTCGTTCTTGGGCCTGCCGCAAATTCTCCTGGGTTAGGTGGGCGAGTGTGTGGAGTTTTGCGCACAGGTCAATAACATATTGCATTTCATTTTTACTTTGTGAAGGTCCCTCCTCCCAATTTTCCCACAGCACATCTAGAATGCTGCGCAGTTTACGCCTGTATAACAATTAAAACGGGGAGAACCCAGTGGAGGCTTTTGGGACCTCTCGCACTGAAAACAACAAGGGTTCGAGCCACTTATCCCAATTAAGTGCGTCCTCACTTACGAATTTTTTAATTATATTTTTGAGGGTGCAATTGAACTGTTCAACTAAACCGTCCGTTTGTGGGTGATAAACACTGGTGCGGATCGGCTTAATACCCAACAACCTATACAGTTCCTTTAGTGTACGTGACATAAACGCAGTGCCTTGGTCAGTCAGAATCTCTTTCGGGATTCCAACTCGGGAGATAAAGCGGAACAGTGCCTCCGCAATACTACATGCTGAGATATTGCGAAGAGGCACTGCTTCCGGGTATCGCGTTGCATAGTCCACCAGAACTAATATAAAGCAGTACCCTCGTGCTGACCGATCTAATGGCCCGACGAGATCCATCCCAATTCTTTTGAACGGGGTCTCGATTGTTGGTAGAGGGCACAAAGGCGCTTTTGGAATGGCCGCTGGATTTACTAACTGGCATTCGCTGTACACCACCTACGGACATCGCCGCGAATCCCTGGCCAATAGAACTGGGCCATTATTCGGGCTAATGTTTTATCCTGCCCTAAGTGTTGAGCCATGGGATTAAAGTGAGCCGCCTGGAATACCAATTCCCGGTGGCTTTTCGGAATCAAAAGCTGCGTGACTTGCTCTTTAGTTTGAGTGTCCTGCGTCACTCAGTATAATCCATCCTTCATAATCGCGAAGTGGGGGAAGGACGGGGTGGCATTTGGCTGGAGCATTTGACCATCGATTACTCTCACTTGGTCAAACGCATGCCGCAGAGTCTCGTCTCGCGACTGCTCTAACGGGAAATCCACGAGGGATTCCCCAAGACAGAGAGGAGGAGCCGGTGGCTCCTCACTCTGATGTGGAGCTGACGTAGACGGCTCTGTGACAGTTGCTCCAGCCAACGCGACACCGGGACCTCCCCTTATTAAACTACGGCAGGACCCACTCTTTACTAGGTGCCTCATTAATTCCCCAAATCCCGGCCAATCCGTCCCCAAAATTATTGAGTGGGTAAGGTGAGGATTAACCGCCGCCTTCACTATAAATTTTTCCCCTCGAAAAAAATGTGGACTGACACTAAAGGGTAGCTGTGAACATCCCCATGCACACACAACACCTTCACCAATTGTGCTCCCCCCAATGCCTCGTCTTGCACCAGGTTTTGGTGGATTGAGGTCTGATTACAACCAGAATCCACCAACGCCTGATATGTATCCCCTTGGATACTCACCGGTATGCGATACACTCCAGCCCGATCGAGGGCGGCTCCTGGCGCATCGGGGATCCGAACCACCGCGCCCACCTCCATTACCGAGCACTGCTGTTGGAGATGGCCCGGCTGCCCGCAGCGCCAGCAAACCGGCCCGGGCTTCCTCTCTGCACTGGTGCTCTGGGGCTCACTCACCTGGGGAGGGGAGAGACAGACACAGAAGGGAGAAACGGGAGGGCACCATGGGTGCGGCGAGCCGGCTGGGGTGGGGCTAGCCCCCGCCTCCACAGTGGGGGAATGGGGTGAGGAGGAGACACGGGAGGAGAGAGAGAGAGAGAGAGAGAGAGAAGAAGAGGTTGTCTGCTGTCCTGCCATTGGGACAGCCACCAAATGGTCCTCCGCCAGCTCGATTGCCTGATCCAGCGACGCCGGTCAGTGGCACTGGACCCACTCTGCAGCTCCGGCTGGTAGACGTGCGATGAACTGCTCCAGCGCCACCTGGTCGATGATCCCC
This sequence comes from Neoarius graeffei, assembly GCF_027579695.1. Lineage (NCBI taxonomy): Eukaryota > Metazoa > Chordata > Actinopteri > Siluriformes > Ariidae > Neoarius > Neoarius graeffei. The sequence goes on along the minus strand of NC_083580.1, from coordinate 24,614,766 downwards.
TCGGCGTCGCAGTTGCTGGCCCTCAACCACTGCCTGCAGGCGTCCCGGAGTTGCTGGCCAAATGACTTCCTCCAAGCGCAAAGCGCGGAAGTACTGCTGTTGTTGCTCGGGGGTGTGCCCCACACGCTGGAGGGTGGCCCGGCGAAGGTCCGCGTAGGCCAGCTGGCGGTCGGCGGGGAGCTGTAGCACAGCCAGCTGCGCCTCTCCCGTTAGCAGGGGGAGGAGGCACACCGCACGTTGTTCCATCGGCCACCCCGAGGTCTCTGCCACCTGCTCAAAGAACATGAGGAAGGCCTCGGGGTTGTCCTGCAGGCCCATCTTTGTCAGGGTGAAGGGGGACGGCCCTGCGGTGGTGGACCCCACCAACGTGAGGAGGTGCCGGAACGCCTGTCGCTCTTCCTGCTGAGCCAGCACCAGGGCCTCGAACCACTGTTCCTGTTCCTTCCAGAGGGTGACTAGTGCCTGGTGCTGGCTTTGCTGGGCCGTGGTGAGGGCATGGACCAACTCGGTGAAAGGGGAGGACTCCATGGGGCTGTTCTGTTTCAGCGCTCCAAGCCCGGGTTTCAACACCACTGTAGCACGCGTTCTATGTGGGTGGAGCACAGAAGCACGGCAGGCCAGTACTGAGTTCTCAATAACTCTTTTATTGTCAGCGTTTCAGCTTCTACACGTTTACTCATATACATATACACACACGCCACACACACACACGTGTTCTGGTGGGGAGAGAGCCTGCTCTGCTCTCACTCTCTTCCTTAAATAGGGCGCGGCTCCTGGGAAGACACCCAAACACAGGTTAATTCACATCAGGTGTAGTGATTCTGCCACTTACCTTCCCTGACTCTGCCCTCCGGTCATAGACCGACACTTGACCACGCCCCCGATTTATTTATATATATATATATATATATATATATATATATATATGTATATATATGTGTGTGTGTATATATATATATATATATATATATATATATATATATATATATAATACAACCCAGATTCCAAAAAAGTTGGGACAAAGTACAAATTGTAAATAAAAATGGAATGCAATGATATGGAAGTTTCAAAATTCCATATTTTATTCAGAATAAAACATAGATGACATATCAAATGTTTAAACTGAGAAAATGTATCATTTAAAGAGAAAAATTGGGTGATTTTAAATTTAATGACAACAATACATCTCAAAAAAGTTGGGACAAGGCCATGTTTACCACTGTGAGACATCCCTTTTCTCTTTACAACAGTCTGTAAATGTCTGGGGACTGAGGAGACAAGTTGCTCAAGTTTAGGGATAGGAATGTTAACCCATTCTTGTCTAATGTAGGATTCTAGTTGCTCAACTGTCTTAGGTCTTTTTTGTCGTATCTTCCATTTTATGATGCGCCAAATGTTTTCTGTGGGTGAAAGATCTGGACTGCAGGCTGGCCAGTTCAGTACCTGGACCCTTCTTCTACACAGCCATGATGCTGAAATTGATGCAGTACTGTATGTGGTTTGGCATTGTCATGTTGGAAAATGCAAGGTCTTCCCTGAAAGAGATGTCGTCTGGATGGGAGCATATGTTGCTCTAGAACCTGGATATACCTTTCAGCATTGATGGTGTCTTTCCAGATGTGTAAGCTGCCCATGCCACACGCACTATTGCAACCCCATATCATCAGAGATGCAGGCTTCTGAACTAAGCGCTGATAACAACTTGGGTCGTCCTTCTCCTCTTTAGTCCGAATGACACGGCATCCCTGATTTCCATAAAGAACTTCAAATTTTGATTCGTCTGACCACAGAACAGTTTTCCACTTTGCCACAGTCCATTTTAAATGAGCCTTGGCCCAGAGAAGATGTCTGCGTTTCTGGATCACGTTTAGATACGGCTTCTTCTTTGAACTATAGAGTTTTAGCTGGCAACGGCGGATGGCCGGCGGATGGTGAATTGTGTTCACAGATAATGTTCTCTGGAAATATTCCTGAGCCCATTTTGTGATTTCCAATACAGAAGCATGCCTGTATGTGATGCAGTGCCGTCTAAGGGCCCGAAGATCACGGGCACCCAGTATGGTTTTCCGGCCTTGACCCTTATGCACAGAGATTCTTCCAGATTCTCTGAATCTTGTGATGATATTATGCACTGTAGATGATGATATGTTCAAATTCTTTGCAATTTTACACTGTCGAACTCCTTTCTGATATTGCTCCACTATTTGTCGTCACAGAATTAGGGGGATTAGTGATCCTCTTCCCGTCTTTACTTCTGAGAGCCGCTGCCACTCCAAGATGCTCTTTTTATACCCAGTCATGTTAATGACCGATTGCCAATTGACCTAATGAGTTGCAATTTGGTCCTCCAGCTATTCTGTTTTTCTACCTTTCACTTTTCCAGCCTCTTATTGCCCCGTCCCAACTTTTTTGAGATGTGTTGCTATCATGAAATTTCAAATGAGCCAATATTTGGCATGAAATTTCAAAATGTCTCACTTTCGACATTTGATATGTTGTCTATGTTCTATTGTGAATACAATATCAGTTTTTGATGTTTGTAAATTATTGCATTACGTTTTTATTTACAATTTGTACTTTGTCCCAACTTTTTTGGAATTGGGGTTTTGTGTGTGTGTGTATATATATATATATATATATATATATATATATATATATATACACACACAAAACCCCAATTCCAAAAAAGTTGGGACAAAGTACAAACTAAAACTAAAACTCTCTATATATAAATATATATATAAATATATATATATATATATATATATATATATATATATATATATATTAGTGCTGTCAAAAATGTCGCGTTATTAACGCGTTAACTTGACTCAATGTTAACGGCGATAATTTTTTTATCGCGAGATTAACGCTCTGTGACATGATGTAGGTTTTTCATAAGCTTTTGAAACTGCCAGGAACTTGGAACAGAGACTTTGCTTAGAAAACCGATAGCAGCTAGACTGTAATGCCACGCCCCGCACAGCCAGAGTCCTCTGCCCTCCCCCCCAAAGAACCAGCGCGGGCAGGGCTCGCTAGTAGAGATGGGATTTATGGCTCTTTGATGGGATCCGCATCTTTGTGATCCGTTCTATGAAAAGAGCCGTTCAAAAGACTGGCTAATTTGGCTCTTTTTAAATATTTATTCAGTTTTAAGAAGACAGCGTCTAAAGAAGCCAGATCCCTCTGAACTGTAAACTCAATGCTATCCCAGAAATCCTTCCTGTAATATGCAAATTTGGCCGCCTCTGATTGGACAGCATGACGCATCAACAGGCAGAAAGTGTAAAAGTACAAAATGTGTTAAGTGAGCTGAAACAGTAAAGATCAGATTCAATGCAATATTTATCAATGAACAACTTAAACTTAATATAATAGTGTACTTTATATTATAATCAAGCATGTCAAGCCTACCGTCACTGTGTAACCTATCTCTCTAATTAGAGTTGTAGACAGTAGATCACTTCACTCATGGTTCTCTTGCTAGTCCCGCGCCAGGGCTCGGCTTAGGTTTCACTTTTCAGTGGCTGTGTCAAGACGTGTTATGCTTTGCAATAAAAAAAAAAACGTTGGTACAAGGCAAGCTCATTCACTTTTTTATGCTGATAAAAGAATTACAATGGTTTTTTATGTGACAAAAATGTGCGATTAAATTGCGATTAATTGCGAGTTAACTATGACTGTCACGACATTAATCGCGATTAAATATTTTAATCGCTTGACAGCACTAATATATATATATATATATATATATATATTATATATACAGGTAGTCGTCGACTTACGACCTATGCGACTTAAGACCAATTGACTTTACGACCGTCTGGTTATGACTGACAAGTGTTTCCCACCTGAGCTAGCTGAGCATACGACAGTTTCCGCCCCAGCTCCCGGCAGCGCCTCTTGCTGCGTACAACAGTTTCTACCCCAGCTCCAGGCACATGCGCAGTCTCTCTCGTGCTCCCTTGCGCACTACGTCATACAGTTTCCGCCTCAGCTCCTGGTTTATGAAACGAGCAAATGCTCCCGCCAGCCTGAGCGCTGCAACAGCTGATGATGATGTAGACGACCCACAGCTAAGCACCAGTGATGCCAGCGGTCACTAAATTTTGTAATTTGCCATGTTTTACATTTGTATTTTGGTATGTTTCAAACTAAAATGTTTTCTATTTTTCACACCTGTATTTCGTATTTTTTGTTTTGCACAAATTAAATGAATTGTACTGTACGCAGTGTAGTATGCAGTGTTTGACTTAAACCAAATAATGAGCCAAGGTAACGAAATAAGAAAGTGTTGATAAAATAAGACTTTAAGATGATTACTGTACAATATCATTACACATCACAATAATATTGTGATGTGTAATGATATTGTAATCATCTTAAAGTCTTATTTTATCATATATTATACTTACGTTCATTTAACATAGGCCGACTTACGACCAGATCGGTTTACGACCGGTCAGTCATAACCAAACGCGGTCGTAAGTCAACGACTACCTGTATACACATCCGGAAAGATGGCGGCGCGCATGGTTGCATGGACTCCCAGCCTCAGTGGACTTCAATGGCATTTGGGAGCTATGCGCTTTTCAATATCAAAATGCAAGACAGTTATTGGACAAATACTGCAAAAATGCATGCCCCACGGACTCCCAGCCTCACAGTGGGAGGGACATGGCAAAGCTTTCCGCGAGGAGACTGGTGATTGGTGAAAGCGGCCAGATATTTTCTTTGATTGACGGCTCGTTTCAAATATAGACAGGCAGTGGTGAATTTCATTTCAGTCCCATGCGGATTCGCAAGTGCTGTGGTGTATTGTAAGAGATCAGCTTACATTTCGATTTCATTCATTACATACGGTTTCTACCAGCTTTTTTAGTTTGTATATATTTTCATTGTAAATAAAGTGTAAATATAGTGTTGTCAAGTTTGCTATCTTAGTTCCAGAAATTTCATTTATTTGAGTGACTGAACTTGAACTTGAGGGGGCCAGTCAGCTAGCAAGAAAGCTGCGCATGGATGCCAAGCATTGCTGATTTAATTTTGGCAAAGCCATTTGCCAGTCTTCCTTTTGAGGAAAAAATTAAAATTAAAGAGCAGGGTAGACCAACACCTCAAAGTGACTTGGTGAAAAAGGTAGGGAATAATACTCATTCCTTTCAGCTCTCCTGGTACGAGAAAGTGAATTGGCTAACAGCAAGTGACCCACATCAACAACAGTAAATAGGCTACTTTAGTAATATGTCATGGATGGACCAAAAATATAGAATCTATTTAAAATGTTTATGCTGAGTATATTATATTGGAATATATATTTTTCTGGATATGAATTAAACATAGCTACAATTTGGAAAACATTTTTAAACAAAAACACAGCCGAGAACATTTCACACTACAGACCTGGATTAAAAGTGAAGGGTTATTGTCAATAAAACATTTCTCAGTCAAAATAAGTAAAATATAGGGAAAGTGTCATTGAATGAAATGTGTGGCACCCAGCTCTATGTTTGGCTCCCCAAGGTCAGTGCTTGTGCCTATTCCTGAACACTCTGCTGTTACTGCTGAGGTTCCTGACAAAGAGCTGCTTTCAATAATGATCAATTTTTAAACAACATGCCACAATTTTAAAATATAAAATGTTAAAATATACCCCCCAACACCACCATCATGTATATTGGACAGTAGGCTAATGGGCCAAAAGAACCTGTTATTTCACAGTTTGTGACCCTGCCAACAATCAGCCAGATCAGAGGCAAGAGTATGGGCAAAATTGATGTGTTTTTTCTTTTTTCTTTTAAAATCTGGAAATATCGTAACCAACCAACCTCCCCTGTTTGAAAGACTACCAGCTGCCACTGTTGTCACGGCTGTGTATGTTCCACCCGACGCCAGTGTAAACACAGCGCTTTCTCTCCTGCTGAACACCATAAATGAACAGCAGCGAACCCACCCCGACGATGTTCACATAATTGCGGGAGACTTTAATAAGGCCAACTTGAAGACTGTACTGCCGAAGTTTTAGCAACATGTCAAGTGTTCTACTAGAGGGGAGATCACTTTGGATCATGTTTACTCCAACATCAGGCATGCGTAAAGAGCCATACCCCTCCCCCACCTCGGCCAATCAGACCATCTTTCCCTACTGCTCTCCCCAGCCTACACCCCCCTCAGACGCAGAGCCAGGCCCACCATTAGGAATGTTACAACCTGGCCTGACAATGCACTCTCCAAACTACAAGACTGCTTCAGTCAGACAGAATGGGACTTATTTGAACACCAGGAGCTGGAAATATTCACAGGAACGGTACTGGACTATATCAAGTTCTGCATCGGGAATGTGACAGTGGACAAAAATGTCCAGGTTTTCCCAAACCAGAAACCCTGGATGACCAGCCAGGTCCGCTCACTCCTCAGGGCCCGTGACGCTGCCTTCAGGTCAAGTGACAGAGCTCTGTACAGAGCTGCTCAAACTGACCTGAAAAGAGGAATTAAAAAAGCCAAGGCAGACCATAGGATGAGTATAGAGTCCCACCTGTCCAGCAACATCACACGGGAGGTGTGGCGGGGTATACAAGACATCACAAACATTAGAGGCTGTGATGTGTCAACAGGAGACCTGAGTGCACTGCTGGCAGAGGAGCTAAATTGCTTCTTTGCTCATTTTGAAACATCCCAGCAGCACTCATCTGGTCCACCCCTGCCCCCACCCAGTTCCTCCACCACTCCATTCACTGTAAAGGAGCACAATGTCAGATGGATGATCCTGGCAGTAAACCCCAAGAAAGCTACCGGCCCAGACGGAGTACCTAGCAAGGTGCTCAGAGCATGCACCCATCAGCTCGCCCTCACCTTCACCAGGATCTTCAACCTCTCCCTGGCTCAGGCAGTCATCCCACCCTGCCTAAAATCAGCAACAATAATCCCAGTGCCGAAGAAGTCTCCCGTCATCAGCCTGAATGATTACCGTCCTGTGGCCCTCACCCTGGTGATCATGAAGTGCTTCGAGAGACTAGTTCTTCAGCACATCAAGGACTACCTCCCCCCAGACTTTGACCCCCACCAGTTCACATATCGTGTGAACAGATCCACAGGAGACACCATTGCCATAGCTCTCCACTCTGTGCTGAACCACTTGGAGCAGTGCCAGAGTTACGTCTGGATACTCTTTGTGGATTACAGTTCAGCCTTTAACACAATAATCCCGGACATCCTCATCAGAAAACTGGACACTCTCGGCTTCCCCCGTCTCACATGTGCCTGGATAAAGGACTTTCTCACCAACCAGCTCCAGACTGTGAGACTTGGCCCCCACTTCTCCTCCACCCGCACGTTGAGCACTGGCTCTCCACAGGGCTGTGTGCTGAGCCCCCTCCTGTACTGCCTCTACACCCATGACTGCAGTTCGACCCACAACAACAACCTCATCATCAAGTTTGCTGACGACACCACTGTGGTTGGACTCATCTCGAAGGGAGACGAGGCAGCCTACAGAGAGGAGGTCCTGAAGTTGGCAGCCTGGTGTTCAGAGAATAACCTTGCTCTAAATACCAAGAAAACCAAAGAGATCATCATTGACTTCAGGAAGCACAGCACTGACCTAGCCCCCCTTCATATCAGTGGCGAGTGTGTGGAGAGGGTCCACACCTTCCGATTTCTCGGCGTTCTCATCTCTGCTGACATCTCCTGGACAGAGAACATCACAGCAGTCATCAAGAAGGCTCAGCAGTGGCTACACTTCCTGAGAGTCCTCAGGAAGTACAACCTAGACTCCAACCTGCTGCTGACGTTCTACCGCTCATCCATTGAGAGCCTGCTGATGTACTGTATCACAGTATGGTATGGCAGCTGCACTGCTGCAGACAGGGAGAGGCTCCAGAGCAGTGGCGGCTGGTAGTCTTTCAAACAGGGGAGGCTGGTTGGTTATGATATTTCCAGATTTTAAAAGAAAAAACATCAATTTTGCCCATACTCTTGCCTCTGATCTGGCTGATTGTTGGCAGCGTCACAAACTGTGAAATAACAGGTTCTTTTGGCCCATTAGCCTACTGTCCAATATACATGATGGTGGTGTTGGGGGGGAGGGGTATATTTTAACATTTTATATTTTAAAATTGTGGCATGTTTTTAAAAATTGATCATTATTGAAAGCAGCTCTTTGTCAGGAACCTCAGCAGTAGAGCTGGGTGCCACACATTTCATTCAATGACACTTTCCCTATATTTTACTTATTTTGACTGAGAAATGTTTTATTGACAATTTTGATAACCCTTCACTTTTAATCCAGGTCTATGGTGTGAAATGTTCTCGGCTGTGTTTTTGTTTAAAAATGTTTTCCAAATTGTAGCTGTGTTTAATTCATATCCAGAAAAATATATATTCCAATATAATATACTCAGCATAAACATTTTAAATAGATTCTATATTTTTGGTTCATCCATGACATATTACTAAAGTAGCCTATTTATTGTTGTTGATGTGGGTCACTTGCTGTTAGCCAATTCACTTTCTCATACCAGGAGAGCTGAAAGGAACGAGTATTATTCCCTACCTTTTTCACCAAGTCAATTTGAGGCATTGGTCTACCCTGTTCTTTAATTTTAATTTTTTCCTCGAAAGGAAGACTGGCAAATGGCTTCGCCAAAATTAAATCAGCAATGCTTGGCATCCATGCGCAGCTTTCTTGCTAGCTGACTAGCCCCCTCAAGTTCAAGTTCAGTCACTCAAATAAACGAAATTTCTGGAACTAAGATAGCAAACTTGACAACACTATTTACACTTTATTTACAATGAAAATATATACAAACTAAAAAAGCTGGTAGAAACCATATGTAATGAATGAAATCAAAATGTAAGCTGATCTCTTACAATACACCACAGCACTCGCGAATCCGCATGGGACTGAACTGAGATTCACCGCTGCCTGTCTATAGTCAAAACGAGCTGTCAATCAAAGAAAATATCCGGCCGCTTTCACCAATCACCAGTCTCCTCGCGGAAACTACCATGTCCCTCCCATGTGAGGCTGGGAGTCCGAAGGCGGGCATTTTCACAGTATTTGTCCAATAACCGTCTTGCATTTTGAGATTGAAAAGCGCATAGCTCCCAAATGCCATTGAAGTCCACTGAGGCTGCGCTGCATCGCGCTGTCACGAGGGGGAAAAACTCACGCTCACATTAAAGTTATAAGGGAATGATTTCGCACTGTAGTGGGTTGAGCACATATATTTCTATGATTCTGGATCTGAAATAGCAATGTTATAAGGTCGGCTATAACATAAGCCTAGTGCAATTCATCCTACACGATGTTCGTCATTTTTAGAGGAGGCTGAGCCTCCCTCGTTGTCTTCGAGCAATCGCCCGTGCTCCAGAGAGTAGTAAAGGCAGCACAGATCATCGGCTGCCCTCTCCCCTCCCTGATGGACATTTACACTTCCCGCTGCCTCAGCAGAGCTAAGAACATTACCAAAGACAGCTCCCACCCTGGCTTTGATCTGTTTGACCTGTTGCCCTCAGGGAGGCACTACAGGTGCATCAAGGCAAAAACAAATAGATTCAAAAACTGCTTCTTTCCAAAAGCCATAACCACCCTGAACTCGAATATGCACTGACTTTATAATCTAACCCCCCCAGCCCCCGGACTCTCCCTGTGCAATACTTTTGTAATGTGCAATACCCGGACTTTCTCTGTGCAATACTTAAAATGTGCAATACCAGGACTCTCTCTGTGAAATACTTATAATACTTATAATGTGCAATACCTGGACTCTCTCTGTGCAATACTTATAATGTGCAATACCCAGACTCCCTCTGTGCAATACTTATAATGTGCAAGACCCCACTGCATAATGTGGAACACAACACTGTACATAGCGCCCTGCTTTTTTTATTTTATTTTATTTTTATAATGTGCAATACCCCACTCCATAATGTGGAACACAACACTGTACATAGCACCCCCTTTTTTCCCCCACTATATTCTTTGTTTATATTGCATATTTTTATGCTGTTTTCACTGTGATTGGAGTTGCTTTTAATGTCATTGTACATGTGGATAGTGACAATAAAGGCATTCTATTCTATATATATATATATATATATATATATATATATATATATATATATATAAAATCTCATTATCTCTAACCGCATTATCCTGTTCTACAGGGTCGCAGGCAAGCTGGAGCCTATCCCAACTGACTACGGGTGAAAGGCGGGGTACACCCTGGACAAGTCGCCAGGTCATCACAAGGCTGACACATAGACACAGACAACCATTCACACTCACATTCACACCTACAGTCAATTTAGAGTCACCAGTTAACCTAACCTGCATGTCTTTGGACTGTGGGGGAAACCGGAGCACCCGGAGGAAACCCACGCGGACACGGGGAGAACATGCAAACTCCGCACAGAAAGGCCCTCGCCGGCCATGGGCCTCAAACCCTGACCTTCTTGCTGTGAGGCGACAGCGTTAACCACTACACCACCATGCCGCCCCTGTGTGTGTGTGTGTGTATATATATATATATATATATATACAGTGCTCAGCATAAATGAGTACAACCCCTTTGAAAAGTAACATTTTAAACAATATCTCAATGAGCACAAACAATTTCCAAAATGTTGAAAAGACAAAGTTTAATATAACATCTGTTTAACTTATAACATGAAAGTAAGGTTAATAATATAAACTTAGATTACACATTTTTCAGTTTTACTCAAATTAGGGTGGTGCAAAAATGAGTACAACCCACAACAAAAACTACTACATCTAGTACTTTGTATGGCCTTCATGATTTTTAATGACAGCACCAAGTCTTCAAGGCATGGAATGAAAAAGTTGGCGACATTTTGCAACATCAATCTTTTTCCATTCTTCAACAATGACCTCTTTTATTGACTGGATGCTGGATGGAGAGTGATGCTCAACTTGTCTCTTCAGAATTCCCCAGACAGTAGGTGTTCGGGCGGCACGGTGGTGTAGTGGTTAGCACTGTCGCCTCACAGCAAGAAGGTCCTGGGTTCGAGCCCCGGGGCCAGCAAGGGCCTTTCTGTGTGGAGTTTGCATGTTCTCCCCGTGTCCGCATGGGTTTCCTCCGGGTGCTCCGGTTTCCCCCACAGTCCAAAGACATGCAGGTTAGGTTAACTGGTGACTCTAAATTGACCGTAGGTGTGAATGTGAGTGTGAATGGTTGTCTGTGTCTATGTGTCAGCCCTGTGATGACCTGGCGACTTGTCCAGGGTGTACCCTGCCTTTCGCCCGTAGTCAGCTGGGATAGGCTCCAGCTTGCCTGCGACCCTGTAGAAGGATAAAGCGGCTAGAGATAATGAGATGAAATGAGTAGGTGTTCGACTGGGTTCAGATCAGGAGACACACTTGGCCACTGAATCACTTTCACCCTGTTCTTCTTCAGAAATCCAACAGTGGCCTTAGATGTATGTTTAGACATGTTGGAAAAGCGCACGATGACCAAGGGCACTGAGTGATGGTAGCATCTTCTCTTTCAGTATAGAGCAATACATCTGTGAATTCATGATGCCATCAATGAAATGCAGCTCCCTGACACCAGCAGCACCACATAAAGACACTGCCACCACCATGTTTCACTGCAGGCACCATGCATTTTTCTTTGTATTCCTCACCTTTGCGACGCCATACAGTTTTGAAGCCATCAGTTCCAAAAAGATTTATCTTGGTCTCATCACTCCAGAGTATAGAGTCCCAGTAGTCTTCATCTTTGTCAGCATGGGCCCTGGCAAACTCTAGGCAGGCTTTTTTGTGCCTGGGCTTTAGGAGAGGCTTCTTTCGTGGACAGCATCCATGCATGCCATTCCTCTGCAGTGTACGCCGTATTGTGTCATGGGAAATAGTCACCCCAGTTTGACTTTCTACTTCTTTAGATAACTGCACTGAACTTGCATGCTGATTTTCTTCAACCCCTTTCATCAGAAGATGCTCCTGTCGAGGTGTTAACTTCCGTGGACGACCTGGACATCTCTGTGAGATGGTTGCAGTTCCATCTTTCTTAAATTTTTGTACCACTTTTGCTACAGTATTCTGACTGATAAGTAAAGCTTTGTTGATCTTCTTGTAGCCTTCACCTTTGTGGTGTAAAGAAATTATTTTCTTTGGGGAATTCTGAAGAGACAAGTTGAGCATCACTCTCCATCCAGCATCTAGTCACTAAAAGAGGTCATTGTTGAAGAATGGAAAAAGATTGATGTTGCAAAATGTCGCCAACTTGTTCATTCCATGCCTAGAAGACTTGGTGCTGTCATTAAAAATCATGGAGGCCATACAAAGTACTAGATGTAGTAGTTTTTGTTGTGGGGTGTACTCATTTTTGCACCACCCTAATTTGAGTAAAACTGAAAAATGTGTAATCTAAGTTATATTATTAACCTTACTTTCACATTATAAGTTAAACAGATGTTATATTACACTTTGTCTTTTCAACATTTTGGAAATTGTTTGTGTTCAGTGAGATATTGTTTAAAATGTTACTTTTCATAGGGGGTGTACTCATTTATGCTGAGCACTGTGTGTGTGTGTGTGTGTGTGTGTGTGTGTGTGTGTGTGTATATTAGTGCTGTCAAAAATGTCACGTTATTAACGCGTTAACTTGACTCAATTTTAACGGCGATAATTTTTTTATCGCGAGATTAACGCTCTGTGACATGATGCCATGCCCCGCACAGCCAGAGTCCTCTGCCCTTCCCTGAAGAGCCACGGTGCTCGGCTTAAGTTTCGTTTTCCCATCGGCGGCTCCAGCCCCACTTTGCAGTGGCTGTGACAAGACGTGTTATGCTCTGCAATAAAAATAAAAAAAAACATTGGTACAACCAGTGTTCGAACTATGCCGATATTTTTTGGGGGGGTCCCTTTTTTTTCCCTTGGGGGTGCTTGCACTTGTCTCAGAGCGCGGATCTCCATCGCGCGCTCACTTCGGATATGCAAATGCTTCCCGTTACACATGATTGCTATGTCAATAAACATCATTTTGCCAATAGAGTGCTTCGAGATCAGCCTGAAACCGGCGGCGGCCATATTGGAAGTCAAACATCGCTGTGTCAGTGCATTGTTGTTGCTCAGCGAAGCAAAATGCCGAATACATGTGTCATTAGTTTTTGTTTTTTTTCCTTTTTTATCAGACATCTAATTTTTGGGTTTGTTTACCTGACATGTTTCGACGTACAACTTCCGTCTTCCTCAGAGTGTCACCGGATGTTATTGGTGACGCATCTTTTATCAGCTGCTGTTTCAGAAACAGCAGCTGATAAAAGATGCGTCACCAATAACATCCGGTGACACTCTGAGGAAGACGGAAGTTGTACGTCGAAACATGTCAGGTAAACAAACCCAAAAATTAGATGTCTGATAAAAAAGAAAAAAAACAAAAACTAACTATATTTAATATAAGACATAATGAACGTAATCGAAAGATACATGTGTCATTGTTGGCTGTAGTAGCCGGGGGTAAAAGGGTGGTAAAAGCTTCCACAGACTCCCTAAAGTCGTGACAAACCCGGGAATTACAGCACAGGAGAAAAGCGAGCGGAGGAGACGACAGTGGCTGGCTGCCATTAACCGATCAAATTTAGGACTAGACTGTATCCGGATTTGTTCTGATCACTTTGTGACAGGTAGGTTAAATTGTCTTGAATTTCATAGTTACTAAAATAAATCTGATACAAACTATTATCTTTTCTATGTACTTTCAGCAATGATTAATGGATATATTTGTCACATTAGGTAGCTTATGTCTACTGCAGTGCATTGTTGCATCAAATGGCATTTAAGATCTAGGCCTAGTAATGCTTATGTACACATACTGTTAGTACAAGTTACATACTAGGCCTACATTTTATTCACTGACTAAAATAATTGATAATTATGCGGCAACAAGCTGGGGTCAGCTTTCCATTCCTTCTCACTTATGCCGCTTTTCCACTACCAACGCGGCTGAGTTGGGCTGAGCCGTGCCGTGCTGAGTAGAGCTGAGTGGGGCTGTTGGAGTTGCATTTCGACTACAACTGCGCTGAACTGTGCTGGCTGGAAGTGGGTGGACACATTGGGTGGAGTTAGCGAAAGTGGGTGGACGTCAGGTGATGTCGTTAGGCGGCGCAAACAGTGACATCAGTGAGCTTTTAAGCGGTAGTCTCACAACCCGGAGAGTAAACAATAAACATGGAGGACATGGAGTCGTTAGTGTTGCTGGTCTTGGTGCTGTGGCTTGTTGTCACCGACAACGCCAACAGATACTGGCAAGAGCGTATAGATGAGGCGAGGCGCATAAGGCTTCATAATTCTCGTAATTCTCCTTCTTCCGGGTTTACGGTGTTTACAGATCCCAGCGTGCTCGCGGGGCATGTGTGGGCATGTGAGGACACTCCTCCTCACCAATCAGTGCACAGGGGAGTGTCTCCTCACGCCCCTAGCCTCACTCAGCTCGGTTTGGCTCGCTTCAGCCCCACTCCAAAACCGTGCGAGTTTTGGGGGCTGAGAAGGGCTGAAGCGAGCTGAGTCGTGCTGTTCTTCGGTAGTCGAAACGCGAGCCGTGTCGGGCTGAAGTGAGCTGAAGCGAGCTGAAGTGAGCTGAAAAAGGGTAGTGGAAAAGGGCCATAACAGTGTATGGATCTACATTCCCAACGAAACGTACCTTCTCAGCATAACGCTCCCGTGCCTGCTTATCCAAACTTTCACAGTAGTGCTCCATCACTTCAGATGTCTAAATTCTTAAAAAATCAAAGCTTCTAAGCCCTCTAATGCAGAAACGAATCAGTGAATGTTTACTCTATGATGTGTACTCTATGCGCGCTCTGGAGCGAGTGACTTCCAAGATGGCCGCGCCGACCGCATGGCTACTATTTTTAGCATCATCTCAGAGCACTCTATATTTTAGAGACCCCCCAACATTTCCCAAATCATGTTTTCAAGGGATCTCATGTCTGTTTCAGGGGATCTCGGATCCCCCGAGTACCCCCGTAGTTCGAACGGTGAGCAAGCCCATTCACTTTTTATGCTGATAAGAGAATTACAATGGTTTTTCATGTGACAAAAATGTGCGATTAAATTGCGATTAATCGCGAGTTAACTATGACAGTCGTGACATTAATCGCGATTAAATATTTTAATCGCTTGACAGCACTAATATATATATATATATATATATATATATATATATATATATATATATATATATATATATATACAGTTAGGTCCATAAATATTTGGACAGAGGCAGCATTTTTCTAATTTTGGTTCTGTACATTACCACAATGAATTGTGAACAAAACAATTCAGATGCAGTTGAAGTTCAGACTTTCAGCTTTAATTCAGTGGGTTGAACAAAACGATTGCATAAAAATGTGAGGAACTAAAGCATTTTTTTAAACACAATCCCTTCATTTCAGGGGCTCAAAAGTAATTGGACAAATTAAATAATTGTAAATAAAATGTTCATTTCTAATACTTGGTGGAAAACCCTTTGTTTGCAATGACTGCCTGAAGTCTTGAACTCATGGACATCACCAGATGCTGTGTTTCCTCTTTTTTAAATGCTCTGCCAGGCCTTTACTGCAGCAGTTTTCAGTTGCTGTTTGTTTGTGGGCCTTTCTTTCTGAAGTTTAGTCTTTAACAAGTGAAACGCATGCTCAATTGGGTTGAGATCAGGTGACTGACTTGGCCATTCAAGAATATTCCACTTCTTTGCTTTAATAAACTCTTGGGTTGCTTTGGCTTTATGTTTTGGGTCATTGTCCATCTGCATTATGAAACGCCGACCAATCAGTTTGGCTGAATTTGAGCACACAGTATGTCTCTGAATACCTGAGAATTCATCTGGCTGCTTCTGTCCTGTGTCACATCATCAATAAACACTAGTGACCCAGTGCCACTGGCAGCCATGCATGCCCAAGCCATCACACTGCCTCCACCGTGTTTTACAGATGATGTGGTATGCTTTGGATCATGAGCTGTACCATGCCTTCGCCATACTTTTTTCTTTCCATCATTCTGGTAGAGGTTGATCTTGGTTTCATCTGTCCAAAGAATGTTCTTCTGGAACTGTGCTGGCTTTTTTAGATGTTTTTAGCAAAGTCCAATCTAGCCTTTTTATTCTTGAGGCTTACGAGTGGCTTGCACCGTGCAGTGAACCCTCTGTATTTACTTTCATGCAGTCTTCTCTTTATGGTAGATTTGGATATTGATATGCCTACTTCCTGGAGAGTGTTGTTCACTTGGTTGGCTGTTGTGAAGGGGTTTCTCTTCACCATGGAAATTATTCTGCGATCATTCACTACTGTTGTCTTCTGTGAGTGTCCAGGTCTTTTTGCATTGATGAGTTCACCAGTGCTTTCTTTCTCAGGATATACCAAACTGTAGATTTTGCCACTCCTAATATTGTAGCAATTTCTCGGATGGGTTTTTTCTGTTTTCGCAGCTTAAGGATGGCTTGTTTCACCTGCATGGAGAGCTCCTTTGACCGCATGTTTTCTTCACAGCAAAATCTTCCAAATGCAAGCACCACACCTCAAATCAACTCCAGGCCTTTTATCTGCTTAAATGAGAATGACATAATGAAGGAATTTCCCACACCTGCCCATGAAATAGCCTTTGAGTCAATTGTCCAATTACTTTTCGTCCCTTTAAAAACAGGGTGGCACATGTTAAGGAGCTGAAACTCCTAAACCCTTCATCCAATTTCAATGTGGATACCCTCAAATGAAAGCTGAAAGTCTGGACTTTATGCCCATTACATAACTCATCTCATCTCATTATCTCTAGCCGCTTTATCCTTCTACAGGGTCGCAGGCAAGCTGGAGCCTATCCCAGCTGACTATGGGCGAAAGGCGGGGTACACCCTGGACAAGTCGCCAGGTCATCACAGGGCTGACACATAGACACAGACAACCATTCACACTCACATTCACACCTACGGTCAATTTAGAGTCACCAGTTAACCTAACCTGCATGTCTTTGGACTGTGGGGGAAACCGGAGCACCCGGAGGAAACCCACGCGGACACGGGGAGAACATGCAAACTCCGCACAGAAAGGCCCTCGCCGGCCCTGGGGCTCGAACCCAGGACCTTCTTGCTGTGAGGCGACAGCGCTAACCACTACACCACCGTGCCGCCCCCCATTACATAACTATAACTTGAATATGTTTTAGTAAACAGGTAAAAAACAAAATTTGTGTCAGTGTCCAAATATATATGGACCTAACTGTGTGTATAGATAGATAGATAGATAGATAGATAGATAGATAGATAGATAGATAGATAGATAGATGTGTGTGTGTGTGTGTGTGTGTGTGTGTGTGTGTGTGTGTGTTTCATTCAGCTCTGGAAAAAAAAATTAAGAAACCACTGCAAAATTATCAGTTTCTCTGCTTTTACTATCTATAGGTATGTGTTTGAGGAAC
The DNA here is from genome assembly GCF_027579695.1 of Neoarius graeffei. NCBI lineage: Eukaryota > Metazoa > Chordata > Actinopteri > Siluriformes > Ariidae > Neoarius > Neoarius graeffei. The sequence goes on along the minus strand of NC_083580.1, from coordinate 24,597,338 downwards.
ATGAACATTTTTCATTTTATTCCATAAACTATTGACAAAATTTTCCCCAAATTCCACATAAAAGATAATTTTCACTTATAGCATTTAATTGCAGAAAATGGCAAATGGTCAAAATCACAAAAAAGTTGAAAGGGTTTCAGACCTTAACTAATGCATAGAAATCAAGCTAATCAATTAAAAAAAAACACACAATACTAATGTTTGAACTTAGGATGAGTTCATATTTGGTGGAATAGCCCTGACATTCATCACAACTTTTTTGTGTCTTGGCATGCTCTCCACCAGTCGTTCATGCTGCTCTTGAGTGACTTTATGCTACTGTTGGTGCAAAAATTAAATCAGCTCAGCTTTGATTGATGGCTTGTGACCATCCATCTTCCTCTTGATCACAGGTCTAGAGGTTTTCAATGGGATTCAGGTCTGGAGATTGGGCTGACCATGAGAGGGTCTTGATCTTGTGGTCCTCCAGCCACACCTTGATTGACCTGGCTGTGTGGCATGGAGCATTGTCCTGCTGGAAAACCAAATCCTCATAGTTGGGGAACATTGTCAGAGCAGAAGGAAGCAAGTTTTCTTCCAGGATAACCTTGTGCATGGCTTGATTCATGTGTCCTTCACAAACAAAAATGTGCTCCATTCCAGCCTTACTGAAGCACCCCCAGATCATAACTGATCCTCCACCAAATTTCACAATGAGTGAGAGACACTGTGGCTTGTAGGCCTCTGTCTGATCATTAGACAACCAGGTGATGGGAAAAGCTGAAAATTGGACTCATCAGAGAAGATGACCTTACTGTAGTTCTCTATGGTCCAATCCTTATGGTCTTTAATAAACCTCAGCCTGGCTCTTCTATGCTTCACACTGATGAAGGGCTTTTTTTTTTTAAATTTAGCTTTGCATGACTTCAACCCCACCCGGAGGAGCCTGTTTTGAACCGTCCTTGTCATACGTTTAACCCCAGCTGCCATTTGCCATTCTTTTTGTAGGTCACTTGATGTCATCCTAATGTTGTTGAGTGACATTTGAAGGAGTTGCTGATCATCCTGGTCAGTGGAGAGTCATTTTCACCCTCTGACAGTCTTTAAATTTGTTGTCCTGAATGACTGCTGTTTGAACGTGTTCTTATGAACTGCCATCTTTGAAATTTTCAGGATGGAAGCAACCTAATGTTCACTGTATCTGTCTGCCAGTAAAGCCAGAATTGAACCCTTTTTTTCTCAATCAATACTTTTCTTTTTAACTCTTTTGGCATGATGAATATATATTTTTGTATTCCAGTTAAATTTAAGGTACTACTAACACTTTTTTTTTCCAATCTAAACTGGTCCTATTGCAAAAGGGTTGTGATGACCGCAGCAGTGGTTTTTATACTTCTCGTCTCGTCTCGTCTTCTTCCGCTTTATCCGGGACCGGGTCGCGGAGGCAGCAGTCTAAGCAGGGAAGCCCAAACTTCCCTTTCCCCAGACACCTCGGCCAGCTCCTCGGGAAGAACACCGAGGCGTTCCCAGGCCAGCCGAGAGACATAGTCCCTCCAGCGTGTCCTGGGTCTTCCCCGGGGCCTCCTCCCGGGGGGACATGCCTGGAACACCTCCCCAGGGAGGCGTCCAGGAGGCATCCGAAAAAGATGCCCGAGCCACCTCAGCTGATTCCTCTCGATGTGGAGCAGCAGCGGCTCTACTCCGAGCTCCTCCCGAGTGACTGTGCTTCTCACCCTATCTCTAAGGGAGCGCCCAGCCACCCTGCGAAGGAAACTCATTTCGGCCGCTTGTATCCGCGATCTTGTCCTTTCGGTCATTACCCAAAGCTCATGACCATGACCTTCTTGCTGTGAGTCAACAGAACTAACCACTACACCACCATGCCGTCCACTACGTTTTGGTACTGACACTTTGAAAAAGCAAACAGGGAAATCAGTAAAAGACATTACTCACACCGTATCCAGCCAGCCAGCTCCATTTGTCATCATAAGAGTGGAAGAAGCCTCAAGTGTAAGCCCATCCTCGATTGCCTGCCTGCTTCTTAATGTTTAATTTAGGCTGCTCTGGTCCAAGTTCCATTATTCTATTTTTTCTTCCAGTGTACACGATGTAAAAGGATGCTTCTGTAAAGAAATAACAGAATTTTCTTTCTTCAGGGGTCCACTTGAACTTGCCATCTTGTAAAAGCTCTGGTCTAACAAGCAGCAGTGAGTGACAGCCGCAAATATGAAGGTCTGTAGAAAACTGTCCAATTACGTGAAAAAAAAACCCCAGTTCAAATAGAGGCTTTGCACCATCACATGACCTCATAGCGATGGTAACTATGCTGCCATGACAGGGGGCACACTTGTAGTGCTTCTTTCAGATGAGTTAGTTGTTATTTAATGGTATGGGAAGATTTTGCTGCATTTTTGGACGTGCAAATCATTTTGAACGAAACAAAGACATCAGATTTTTTAATTTATCAAACGTAATTCATCATCAGAGAAAAAAACTAGAGATATTTCTAAACGTAGAAGGGAAAATGGGGGGGGGATATTTGGCGGGACTCAGTGTAGAACAGAGAGGTCAAAAACCCACGGTAGTCCCACTTCATTTCCACAAAGGTAAGAATTCCAAAAAATAATTAATTTCACAACTACAGCAAGGCCCATGAAAAAATTGTAAAGATATGGGTCTAATCTACTTCCAATTTTCTTCCAAATGTTATAGGCAAATACATTATGTCGTAAAGTATGCCTGTGAAACAGGGGCCCCCACAAGCGTGATTTTAAAAATTCATAACTCAGCCACCAATGGTCCTAGCCCCGCCAAAATTTACAAGCACATCCCTCTTCCCAAGAACTTTCGAGCCAGTACAGGCACGACCCACTACGACCCCTCCTTAGGCCATTATTTGCCCCCAAAACCCCCATATGACTGCTGTTCGCCAAAAACTTTAATATGAGCCCTGGATCGAGCCAGTCTTTAAAAAATTATACCAGCAAATTCTAAAGGAAAATATCAGGACATCTGTCCATGAACTGAATCTCAAAAGAAGGTGGGTCATGCAGCAAGACAATGACCCTAAGCACACAAGTCGTTCTACCAAAGAATGGTTAAAGAAGAATAAAGTTAATGTTTTGGAATGGCCAAGTCAAAGTCCTGACCTTAATCCAATCGAAATGTTGTGGAACGACCTAAAGTGAGCAGTTCATGTGAGGAAACCCACCAACATCCCAGAGTTGAAGCTGTTCTGTATGGAGGAATGGGCTAAAATTCTTCCAAGCCGGTGTGCAGGACTGATCAACAGTTACCGGAAATGTTTAGTTGAAGTTATTGCTGCACAAGGGGTCACAGCAGATACTGAAAGCAAAGGTTCACATACTTTTGCCACTCAGAGATATGTAATATTGGATCATTTTCCTCAATAAATAAATGGCCAAGTATAACATTTTTGTCTCATTTGTTTAACTGGGTTCTCTTTATCTACTTTCAGGACTTGTGTGAAAATCTGATGATGTTTTAGGTCATATTTATGCAGAAATATAGAAAATTCTAAAGGGTTCACAAACTTTCAAGCACCACTGTACCTATATATGTGTACCAGTAAGTTGTAACCAACTGAAGAGGTTTGGGAAATTTGCTAATGGGCTTCGTATGGTCAGTCTGGGCTGTAAAGACCCAATGTTTAGGCACGTTCAGTCTCTAAGGAGATAGGCGTTCATGTTTCTCGGCTTTCCTACTCAGACACTAGAAGTTTCATTGCAAGTGAAATTTGGTGACAGTCATTATATGGTGTATGCAAGCGCTGAACAAATGAAGTGTTCTGAGTGTGGTGATGTCGGCCATAAACAGTACGCATGCCCTCATAAACAACAGGAGGCTAACGCTGTTGAAAGCACGGTGGGCCGCAATGAGGATGTTGGAGGGGAGCGAACAGTGGAGCCCGCTGCTGCCACCAGGGAAGCAGAGGCCTCCGCGGGTACTGGTGGACGCACCGCTGCCGCTGAGGAGGCGAGTACCTCTGCGAACACCAGCGAGTCCGCTGTTATTACCGGGGAGGTGAATATCTCCGTGAGTACTGGTGGGCCTGTTACTGCCGCTGAGGAGACGAATACCTCTGTGAATACCAGCGAACCTGCTGAAGTTGGGCAGGTGGCTGCGAGTGTGGCGGTGAGTGTGTGACACAGAGGAGGATGGTTTAGACAGTCAGTGTGGAGGAGAGGTGGAGAACATGGACTATGAAACGGAGTCAGAGTGTGGGTCTATTGGTGGAAGCTTACAGCAGGATGATTTCCTCACTGGAAGAAATTGAAGACATTTTAAATGATTCTTTTGGAAAAAGTGTAAAAATTTAAGGACTATTTCAGTGACAGACAAATTTGTTAGATCAGTTATGGCTTGCCGAAAACGTGTTGGACTTGATGTACTGGATTCGAAAAAAACGTTTCCGTCTTAATAAACATATCACAGCTTTAAGGAAGATGGTAAAGGGAAGAACCAGCAAAAGGATGAAACCATCTAAATAATTTTATGATCATGCATCACCAGGTGTGTTTCCTCTCTCTACTGTCTCCTCTTGTCTCTGTCTTTCCTTTTTTTCTGAATCCATGCATACACTCAGGGTAGCTTCCTTAAATATAAATGGTGGCAGGGATGGACAGAAGAGAGCTCTAGTTGCTGAAGTACAACCCCAATTCCAAAAAAGTTGGGACAAAGTACAAACTGTAAATAAAAACGGAATGCAATGATGTGGAAGTTTCAAAATTCCATATTTTATTCAGAATAGAACATAGAGGCGGCACGGTGGTGTAGTGGTTAGCGCTGTCGCCTCACAGCAAGAAGGTCCGGGTTCGAGCCCCATGGCTGGCGAGGGCCTTTCTGTGTGGAGTTTGCATGTTCTCCCCGTGTCCGCGTGGGTTTCCTCCGGGTGCTCCGGTTTCCCCCACAGTCCAAAGACATGCAGGTTAGGTTAACTGGTGACTCTAAATTGACCGTAGGTGTGAATGTGAGTGTGAATGGTTGTCTGTGTCTATGTGTCAGCCCTCTGATGACCTGGCGACTTGTCCAGGGTGTACCCCGCCTTTCGCCCGTAGTCAGCTGGGATAGGCTCCAGCTTGCCTGCAACCATGTAGAAGGATAAAGCAGCTAGAGATAATGAGATGAGAATAGAACATAGATGACATATCAAATGTTTAAACTGAGAAAACGCATCATTTAAAGAGAAACATTAGGTGATTTTAAATTTCATGACAACAACACATCTCAAAAAAGTTGGGACAAGGCCATGTTTCCCACTGTGAGACATCCCCTTTTCTCTTTACACCAGTCTGTAAACGTCTGGGGACTGAGGAGACAAGTTGCTCACGTTAAGGGATAGGAATGTTAACCCATTCTTGTCTAATGTAGGACTCTAGTTGCTCAACTGTCTTAGGTCTTTTTTGTCGTATCTTCCGTTTTATGATGCGCCAAATGTTTTATATGGGTGAAAGATCTGGACTGCAAGCTGGCCAGTTCAGTACCTGGATCCTTCTTCTACGCAGCCATGATGCTGTAATTGATGCAGTATGTGGTTTGGCATTGTCATGTTGGAAAATGGAAGATCTTCCCTGAAAGAGATGTCATCTGGATGGGAGCATATGTTGCTCTAGAACCTGGATATACCTTTCAGCATTGATGGTGTCTTTCCAGATGTGTAAGCTGCCCATGCCACACACACTAATGCAACCCCATACCATCAGAGATGCAAGCTTCTGAACTGAGCGCTGATAACAACTTGGGTTGTCCTTCTCCTCTTTAGTACGAATGACACGGCGTCCCCGATTTCCATGAAGAACTTCAAATTTTGATTCCTCTGACCACAGAACAGTTTTCCACATTGCCACAGTCCATTTTAAATGAGCCTTGGCCCAGAGAAGACGTCTGTGCTTCTGGATCATGTTTAGATACTGCTGCTTCTTTGAACTATAGAGTTTTAGCTGGCAACGGCAGATGGCACGGTGAATTGTGTTCACAGATAATGTTCTCTGGAAATATTCCTGAGCCCATTTTGTGATTTCCAATACAGAAGCATGCCTGTATGTGATGCAGTGCCGTCTAAGGGCCTGAAGATCACGGGCACCCAGTATGGTTTTCCGGCCTTGACCCTTACACACAGAGATTCTTCCAGATTCTCTGAATCTTTTGATGATAATATGCACTGTAGATGATGATATGTTCAAACTCTTTGCAATTTTACACTGTCGAACTCCTTTCTGATATTGCTCCACTATTTGTCAGCGCAGAATTAGGGAGATTGGTGATCCTCTTCCCATCTTTACTTCTGAGAGCCGCTACCACTCCAAGATGCTCTTTTTATACCCAGTCATGTTAATGACCTATTGCCAATTGACCTAATGAGTTGCAATTTGGTCCTCCAGCTGTTCCTTTTTTGTACCTTTAACTTTTCCAGCCTCTTATTGCCCCTGTCCCAACTTTTTTGAGATGTGTTGCTGTCATGAAATTTCAAATGAGCCAATATTTGGCATGAAATTTCAAAATGTCTCACTTTCAACATTTGATATGTTGTCTATGTTCTATTGTGAATACAATATCAGTTTTTGAGATTTGTAAATTATTGCTTTCCATTTTTATTTACAATTTGTACTTTGTCCCAACTTTTTTGGAATCGGGGTTGTAATTCAACAAAAACAAATAGACAGGGTTTTTTTTGCAGGAAACCCACAATCACAGGGAAAATGATATGGACTAGGGCCTGTGGTGGAGGGTTTATACACATGTAGCCATGGTACTAACTGCTATAGGGCGTGGCTGTTTTATTCAGGAAAACCAGTAACCCACTGCGCAAAGATACGTTGAAACGACGTCTTTTTTAGGTCATTTTTGGACGTCGAATGACGGTCCTCTGAAGGTGCAGACTGTAACGCCAGATGACGTCTTTTTCCTGACGTCTATCGAACGTCCGTATGGACGTGCAGAGGACGCCCATATCACAGCTAATTGTAGTTGAAAAGTGGACGTCTTTTCTACGTTTAAACTCGATGCATTGTTTACCGTTTCTTCCTCTGTGCATAGTCACATTTCAGAAGGTGGCATAGCCTGTTCCAGTTAATTTTCATATAACTTAATTGTCTAAATTAAGAAAATAATTATATTAAGTAAATAACTAAATTAAGTAAATAACTAAATTTTAAGGTGTAAAGCATTCCAGCTCTGCTGAGCCAAATGAAACTACAGGAAAATAGCAGGCTAGCCTACAGCTAGCAGGTTCTCCAACTTAACCTACATTACATCAGCTCTTTGGCATTTATGGAAAGATACATTATCCTACAAATAAATGCACTTACATTTGCACAGAGTGTATGTGAAAAGTTAAGACACAAAACCAACTGCAAAATAGTTTTTTTTTATATATATATAACTTTAAATCAAATGAAGTCAAAACAACATAGTAAGGGATTTGGACTGAATGTTAATCATATAAAATATATATACACACACAGCATGATCTACTGTATAAAGTGATAACTGAACAGTTCAGAAACCCTCCATGTCCATTTATAGACAATAAAATTACAATTCAATCCTCACTCATGTCTCTTTTTTATTCCGTTTTAATACTGGCAAAACAGGCCAACTTGCCAACTCGTGGGGAAAAAAAAAAGACGCGGTGGATTAAGTGAAAAGGTCCTTAGTCCTCAGTCCTCTCAGCATTGTGTCCTCCACCTCCTCGTCTTTGAGGTGCATGTTTAAGGTGTTCAGATCAGCAGAAAAAACAATTAGAACCGTGCGGCCATTTGCTTCTTCATCTCCGGCACAGAAGAAAATTCCTCTGAATCGCGAGAAACGTTAGCGATGTTGTTGGCCAATCAGAGTGGCGTTTACTATTGGGCTGCGTCGACGCGGTTGGCCAATCAGAGAGGCGTTGACTGGTTGAACTCAAGTTGAACTCAAATAGACAACAAATTAAACAGATAAAATATAATGTTAAAATTATATTTAAAATAAATAAAATAAAATATTAAAATTCACGGACAATATTAATAACAATGTTGATATTTGTAATATTATTTATTTATATTTATAGTTTGTAATAAAATTTATTTAAATTAAAAATAGGTTATATACGTAATTTTCCTGCACCTGTTTTAGACGTCTTGATGACGTCCAAAAAAGTCACCTTGTCTGACGTTAAAATTTTCAACTACATATTGACGTCCAAATAGGGTCATAGTTAGACGTCTAAATAGCAGACCTAGTTTGCACGTCATTTAGAAGTCCAGAAATGGTCTTGGACCGACGGACGCAATAAAGACATGATCTTCACGTCCATACGACGTCTAATGTTTAGTGGGAACACTAAAATTTTGTCAACTTTAGAAATTATTAAAGGAAGGTTACTGATTGTTAGGGTGGAAGTAGAGGGAATTATTTTCTGTTTAGTTAACATATATGCACCAAATGAAGGACAAGAAAGAATTGCTCTTTTTAACCAACTAAAAGACGAATTAGACCAGTTCAGTGATGATTACCTCATCTTAGGTGGGGACTGGAACTGCACCACAGACTTCACTCTGGATAGAACTAGTGAAGAACCACATTTTTATTCATCTACCATTTTAGGCAGGATAATTTCACATTTAGATTTGGTGGATTCTTGGAGACTCAAACACCCAACAGTTAGACAGTACACACTGCTTAAAGTTAATGACAACAGTGTAAGTGCAGCTAGGTTAGATCACTTTTACATCTCACAGTCACTCAGTTCCAGGTTAGTTAACAGGTCCATCATTCCGGTTGGTTTCACCTTACCAGTCTAGAGTTAATTACCTCCTCTGGACAAAAAATCAAATCTTATTGGCACTTTAACAACAGGCTGCTGAAAGACAACATTTTCTGCAGCAATTTTGAACAGTTCTGGTTAAGGTGGAGATCTGAGAAAGCCATCTTCATATCTCTGAAGCAGTGGTGGGAGGTTGGAAAGTCTCAGCTACTAATTTTTTGTCAGCAGTACACATCTGTGGCAGTGGGGGTGTGGTCAAGCATCGGTCTGTGACCGGAGGGCGGAGTCAGGGAAGGTAAGTGGCAGAATCACTGCACCTGATGTCTATTAACATGTGTTTGTGTGTCTTCCCCAGTGACCGCACCCTATTTAAAGAGAGAGAGAGAAAGCAGAGGAGGAGGGCTCTCTCCCCAACCAGATGACTTGTGTGTGTGTGTGTGTGTGCGCGCGCGCATGGCTGGGAGAGTAATTGCGACTGAAAAGTGCAAAATAAAAGAGTTTTGTGAACTCAGTTCTGGCCTGCCGTCCTTCTGTGCTCATCCCACTCATACGACCTGTCACAGTGGTGCCGAAACCTGGGATCACAGCACAGAAAAGAACAGCCCCATGGAGTCCTCCCCCTTCACGGACCTGGTCCACGCCCTCGCCACGGCCCAGCAGAGCCAGCACCAGGCACTAGTCACCCTCTGGAAGGAGCAAGAACAACAGTTCGAGGCCCTAGTGTTGGCGCAGCAGGAAGATCGACAGGCGTTCCGTCACCTCCTCGCGTCAGCAGGGTCCACCACCTCAACCACCGTGGGCCCTTCCCCCCTCACCCTAACTAAGATGGGCCCACATGACGACCCCGAGGCCTTTCTCACGCTCTTCGAAGAGGCAGCAGAGGCCTCGGGCTGGCCGGTGGAACAGCGCACGGCGCGCCTCCTCCCCCTGCTAACAGGCGAGGCGCAGCTGGCCGCGCTACAGCTCCCCGCTGACTGCCAGCTGGTCTACATGGACCTCTGCCGGGCCATCCTCCAGCGTGTGGGGCGCACCCCCGAACAGCAGCAACAGTGCTTCCACGCTCTGCGCCTGGAGGAAGTCGGCCGGCCGTTCGCATTTGGGGCCAGCAACTCTGGGACGCCTGCTGGCGGTGGTTGAGGGCCGACAACTGCGACGCTGAGGGAATCATTGATCAGGTGGTACTGGAGCAGTTCATTGCCCGTCTACCGGAAGGGACCGCGAAGTGGGTCCAGTGCCACTGCCCGGCGTCGCTGGATCAGGCCATCGAGCTGGCAGAGGACCATTTGGCGGCTGTTCCGATGGCAGGACAGCAGACATCCTCTTCTCCCCTCTCCCCTCTCTCCCCTTCTGTGTCCCATCCTCACCCCGTTCCCCCACCACGGAGACTGGGGCCGGCTCCACCCCAGCCGGCCCGCCACACCCGCGGTGTCCTCCCGTTTCCCCCTTCTGTGTCTGTCTCTTCCCCCCCTCAGGTGAGTGAGCCCCAGAGCTCCGGTGCAGAGAGGAAGCCCGGGCCGGTTTGCTGGCGCTGCGGGGAGCCGGGCCACCTCCAACAGCAGTGCTCGGCAATGGAGGTGGGCGCAGTGGTTTGGCTCCCCGATGCGCCAGGAGCCGCCCTCGATTGGGCCGAAGCGTATTGCATACCGGTAAGTGTCCAAGGGGATACATATCAGGCATTGGTGGACTCTGGCTGTAATCAGACCTCAATTCACCAAAGCCTGGTGCAAGACGAGGCATTGGGGGGAGCACAGTTGGTGAAGGTGTTGTGTGTGCATGGGGATGTTCACAACTACCCTTTAGTGTCGGTCCACATTCTTTTTCGAGGGGAAAAATTTAGAGTAAAGGCGGCAGTTAATCCTCCCCTTACCCACTCGATAATTTTGGGGACTGATTGGCTGGGATTTGGGGAGTTAATGAGTCATTTAGTGAAGAGTGGGTCCTGCCGTAGTTCAGCAGGGGGAGGTCCCGGTGTCGCATTGGTGGGAGCAGCTGTCACAGAGCCGTCTATGTCATCTCCATGACAGAGTGAGGAGCTGCAGGCCCCTCCTTCTATTGGGGAATCCCTCGCGGATTTTCCATTAGAGCAGTCATGAGACGAGACTCTGCGGCATGCGTTTGACCAAGTGAGAGTAATCGATGGTCAAATGCTCCAGCCAAACACCACCCCGTCCTTCCCCTATTTTTCTATTATGAAGGATAGATTATACCGAGTGATGCAGGACACTCAGACTAAAGAACAAGTCACGCAGCTTTTGATTCCAAAGAGCCGCCAGGAATTGGTATTCCAGGAGGCTCACTTTAATCCCATGGCTGGACACTTAGGGCAGGATAAGACACTAGCCCGAATAATGGCCCGGTTCTATTGGCCAGGGATTTGCGGCAATGTCCGTAGGTGGTGTACGGCATGCCGCAAATGCCAGTTAGTAAATTCAGCGGCCATTCCAAAAGCGCCTTTGCACCCCTTCCCATTAATTGAGACCCCGTTTGAAAGAATTGGGATGGATCTCGTCGGGCCATTAGATCGGTCAACATGAGGGTATCGCTTTATTTTAGTTCTGGACTATGCAACGCTATACCCGGAAGCAGTGCCTCTTTGCAATATCTCAGCATGCAGTATTGCGGAAGCACTCTTCAGCATCATCTCCCGAGTTGGAATCCCCAAAGAGATTCTGACTGATCAAGGCACCTCATTTATGTCATTCACACTGAACGAACTGTATGGGTTATTAGGAATTAAGCCGATCCGCACCAGCGTTTATCACCCACAAATGGACAGTTTAGTTGAACAGTTCAATCGCACCCTCAAAAATATAATTAAAAAATTCATAAGTGAGGACGCACGTAATTGGGATAAATGGCTCGAACCCTTGTTATTTGCAGTGTGAGAGGTCCCACAAGCCTCCACGGGGTTCTCCCCGTTTGAATTGCTATATGGGCGTAAGCTGCGCGGCATTCTAGATGTGCTGCAAGAAAATTGGGAGGAGGGACCTTCACCAAGTAAAAATGAAATTCAATACGTTATTGATCTGCGCACAAAACTCCACACACTCACACACCTAACCCAGGAGAATTTGCAGCAGGCCCAAGAACGGCAAACCCGCCTGTACGACAGGGGTACGCGCCTTAGGGAGTTCGCACCGGGAGGTAAAGTACTCGTACTGTTGCCCACATTGAGCTCCAAATTGATCGCCAAGTGGCAAGGACCCTTTGAGGTCACACGGCGAGTCGGGGACGTCGACTACGAGGTGAGGCGAATGGACAGGGGTGGGGTGCTACAGATTTACCACCTCAATCTGATCAAACTCTAGAACGAGGAGGTCCCCGTGGCGTTGGTGTCGGTGGTTCCAGAGAAGGCGGAGCTGGGGCCGGAGGTTCAAAAGGGAACAATGCCATCGCGTACCTCTCCGGGCCCCTGTGGAGACCACCTCTCCCCGACCCAACTCGCGGAGGTTGCCCAGTTGCAGACCGAATTTTCGGACGTGTTCTCGCCCCTGTCCAGCCGCACCGACCTCATTGAGCACCATATTGAGACGCCCCCGGGGGTGGTAGTGCGCAGCCGCCCTTACAGGCTACCCGAACACAAGAAAAAAGTGGTTCAGGAAGAACTCGAGGCCATGCTCGAAATGGGCATCATTGAGGAGTCCCACAGTGACTGGAACAGCCCGGTGGTCTTGGTACCCAAGGCCGATGGGTCAGTCTGGTTCTGTGTAGACTATAGAAAAGTCAACACGGTGTCTAAATTCAACGCATACCCAATGCCTTGTATTGATGAGTTGCTCGATCGACTAGGCACGGCTCACTTTTGCTCGACACTGGATTTGACAAAGGGTTATTGGCAGATCCCCTTGACTTCATTATCCCAAGAAAAAATGGCTTTTTCCACACCGTTTGGCTTACACCAGTTTGTCACACTTCCTTTTGGGCTGTTTGGGGCACCCACTACGTTCCAGCGGCTGATGGATAGGGTCCTCCGCCCCCAAGCCACCTATGCGGCCGCATACCTCGATGACATCATTATCTATAGTAATGACTGGCGGCGGCACCTGCAACATCTGAGGGCCGTCCTTAGGTCGCTGAGGTGAGCGGGTCTCACAGCCAACCCGAAGAAGTGTGCGATTGGGTGGGTGGAAGTACGGTATCTGGGCTTCCATTTGGGCAACGGGCAGGTGCATCCACAAATTAACAAGACAGCAGCAATTGCAGCCTGCCCGAGGCCCAAGACCAAAAAGGGAGTGAGACAGTTCCTGGGGCTGGCTGGCTACTATCGTAGGTTTATACCTAATTATTCGGATGTCACCAGCCTGCTGACTGATCTCACTAAAAAGGGGGCACCAGATCCGGTCCAGTGGATGGAGCAATGCCAGCAGGCTTTCTCGGAGGTGAAGGCTGCACTGTGTGGGGGCCACTGTTACACTCCCCTGACTTTTCTCTCCCCTTTATGTTGCAGACGGACACATCGGAAAGAGGGCTGGGGGCTGTTTTGTCCCAGGAGGTGGAGGGGGAGGACCGTCCAGTGCTGTATATCAGTAGAAAGCTGTCGGTGTGTGAGGGGCACTACAGTACCATCGAGAAAGAGTGCCTGACCATCAAGTGGGTGGTCCTTGCCCTCCGCTACTACCTGCTGGAATGCCCTTTCACCCTCTGTTCGGACCACGCACCCCTCCAGTGGCTCCACCGCATGAAGGATGCCAATGTGCGAATCACCCATTGGTATCAGGCACTCCAACCCTTTAACTTCAAGGTGATCCACAGGCCGGGGGCGCAGATGGTTGTGGCAGACTTCCTCTCCCGTCGGGGGGGGGGGAGTCGGCTGCAGGCTGGACGGCTGCCCGGCCTGAGTTGGGTGGTGGGGGTATGTTGCAGCGGGGGTGTGCTCAAGCATCGGTCTGTGACCGGAGGGCGGAGTCAGGGCAGAATCAAGTAAGTGGCAGAATCACTGCACCTGATGTCGATTAACATGTGTTTGTGTGTCTTCCCCAGTGACCACGCCCTATTTAAAGAGAGAGAGAGAGCAGAGGAGGAGAGCTCTCTCCCCAACCAGACAACTTGTGTGTGTGTGTGTGTGTGTGTGTGGCTGGGAGAGTAATTGCGACTGAAAAGTGCAAAATAAAAGAGTTTTGTGAACTCAGTTCTGGCCTGCCATCCTTCTGTGCTCCTCCTACTCATACGAACTGTCACAACATCCTTCTCTATAACCCAGCTCAAAATGGCCATTCAGCACTTAGAGAACAGTATCCATGACACTGAAAGTGGCTTACATCTGTAACCAACTTCTGCCACCCAAAATTCATTGAACAATAAAAAGATGGCACTTAGAACTCTTCTGGAGGAGAGGGTGAAGGGAGCTCTGGTTAGATCACGTTTTCAGAATATTAAGGACATGGACTTTTCAAGCTCCTTTTTCAGTCTGGAAAGGAATACTGGGAGGAGGAAAATTATGACATCTCTGAAGCTCCCCAATGGAACAGTAACAACAGAACCCCCAAAAATTAGGAACTGTGCCATGAATTTCTACACCAACTTGTTCTCAGCAGATCACTGCAGTCCAGAGTGTGCTGCTGAGCTGCTCGAGGGGCTTCCACAAACCGAACCTACAAGAGAAAGCTGATCTGGATCAAGAGCTCATTCTGGAGGAACTAATTACAGCTGTTGGTCAGATGGCTTCAGGATGAGCACCAGGACTGGATGGGCTCACTGTCAATTTTTTTAAGCAGTTCTGGGGAATCATCGGCATAGATCTACATGAGGTGCTACTAGAATGTTTTAGTGGAGGGTTGCTGCCTTCGTCTTGTCGGAGGGCAGTTCTCTCCCTTTTACCAAAAAAAGGGGATTTGACACTTTTAAAGAACTGGAGATCAGTGACTCTTTTATGCACTGACTATAAAATGCTCTCCAGAGAACTCTCTAACAGACTGAAAGACTACATGGACATAATTGTGCACATGGACCAGACATATTGCATTCCAGTGAGAACTATATTGGACAATCTGTTTCTTGTTCAAGATTTAATTGATGTTTGTAATTTCTATGATTTAAACCTTGGTATAATTTCTTTGGACCAGGAAAACGCTTTTGATAGGGTGGATCACAATTATTTATTTTCTACACTGCGTGCATTTGGGTTTGGTGATTCTTTTGTGTCATGGGTGGGTTTATTGTATGGTGGGGCAGAATGATTAGTTAAAGTGGGGGGCGGGTTGAGTCTGCCTTTTCCTGTTAGGAGGAGGATTAGACAGGGCTGTCCCATCTCAGGGCCTCATCGAGCCCCTACTGGGCAGGCTGAGGAATCACCTTTATGGTTTCTTACTACCAGGGTCATAGCATGCTTCTGCTTTTAGAGTATCTGCATATGCTGATGATGTAAATGTTTTTGTAAGAGACCAGAGAGACATAGAAGCCTTGAAAGCTAGTTTGAGGGTAATATAAAAGAGCATCCTCAGCCAAAGTGAACTGGAGTAAGAGCGAGGCTTTTCAGATGGGCCAGTGGGAAAAGAGAACATTGCCAGCTCTATCTGGAGGTCTACAATGGGAAAGTAGGAGGTTAAAGGTCTTGGAGGTGTACTTGGGCACAGAACATTATCAACAGCAGAACTTGGAGGGTGTGAGGGAGAAGGTGTGTGCAAGGTTGTCTAAATGGAAATGGTTGCTATCCCAGCTGTTGTATAGGGGTTGAGTTCTGGTTGTCAATAACTTGGTCACTTCAACACTGTGGCACAGACTGACTGTTCTCCCCCTGCCTAGAGGTCTGATTGAGGACATCCAGTGAATCATTGTGGACTTCTTCTGGACAGGACAACATAGGGTACAGGCGTCAGCTTTGTACCTGCCAGTGGAGGAGGGAGGACAAGGCCTCATAGACATCTCTGCCCGGGTGATGGCTTTCAGGGTGCAGACTACCCAGAGACTGTTGTATCAGATTGGTGTGAGGTGGCTGGAAACAGCCAGCACTCTCCTTCAAAAAGCTGGGCCTCTGGGCTACAGTAAGCAGCTGTTCTTGCTGAGGCAAGAGGAAGCTGACCTGACTGGACTTACCCCTTTCCACTCTTCGGTTTTAGAGTGTTGGAGAGTAATGAAGGTAACCAGAGATCCTGCTCCTGCAGCGGGCCTATGGCTGTTGGAGGAGCCTTTGTTCTTCAACAGTCTCATTAGAGCAGAGGTTCTGACATCAGCCAGTCTGAGATCTTCTTTCAGAGAGGCTGGATGTATAAAACTCAGCCACCTGCTGATGCCCGTAGAGGTCCTGGAGCAGACCATAAACATCAGACCAAGGCTGCTGTCCAGAGTGGTAGAGGAGGTGTTAAGATCATTACCAGAAAGTCTGAAGGCCTTTATCATGAAGGATGCTTCCCTTCCTGATCACTGGGACGAAGCTGCTGAGTACACCTTTCCTCTCCTGAATGTCAGTGCCAACGTCCCTGAATGGCAAGAGGGAGAAGATCATCTTTCCTTCAGAAGGCCACAGCTGGGAAAGTTAGAAGACTTGGGGCAGAAAGCACTGTACTACATTGTTAGGGTTTTGCTGGGAATCGAACGCGGGTCGCTGGTGTAGTGATCCAGCAAACCCCCACTAGGCCACCAGGGGAATGACTCAAGTGCAGAGGCGTGAGGCGAAAGTAGAGTAGCAAAAAACAGTTTATTTACAATGAAAAAAATCCAAAAAGTATAATCCAAAACGCTCAGAAGATATAAGGGAAAAAATAAAAAATCCAAAAGTTCAAAGTCAATACAAAAGCCAATAACCAGAAAAGAAGGGGTAAAAATCCAAACGCTCAGAAGATCCAAAAAGTCAAAAACAAAATCCACAAAGTCCAAAAGAAAGCAAAAATACAAAGAACACAAGGACATAGGCAAGGCACACGGGACAGAGGTAACTAGCACTAAACAGCATAGCAAAAAGACTCCATGACTAGAGGCCAAACTGAGGGAGTATAAATACACAAACTAAATAGAACACAGGTGACAATAATGAGGACTAGGCGGGGCAGAAGGCACATGGAAAAACAAAACACAACACAGAAACAATAGCGGCCTCTAGCAGTCAAAACAAACATGACAACATAAAAGGAATGATAGCGGCCTCTAGAGGCCAACAAAGTCCAAGTCCTAACATACATTGTGTGAGAGTATGGAACTTTCAGTCACTTTGGGACATAAAAGCGTCAAGGTGGGCTGAGTTTTTGGCCCAGGCTTGTCCCCGAAAGGCTGCTGGCGATCCCTGTCAGCCCATTGAAAAATAGGCAGCTGACCTCCAATTGAGGGTCGTGCACAGGGCAATAGCCACAAACAGACACATAGCACACCTGGATCCTGATCACAGGGATTGTTGTTTTTTTTTCTGTTCACAGCCAGAGACTTTAACACATTTATTTGTTCAGTTGCACTTTTTGATCTGTTGAGGGTATTGGTTCAGGGTTTGGGGGAGCACTTTTCTTTTCAGTTGTTTATTTATGGTCCAAAGTATTCAGCAAAGAAAGGGAAGATTCATTCATTGATTAATTTTTTGTTGACCACTGCAAAGCTGTTGATTTGGTTGAGCTGTGAGAATGGGCGTCATGGGTGTGGGCTCTGTGGATGCTGAGCAGATCTGCAGAGGACTTCTTAGAGCACGGATCAGAGTGGAACACGCTTTTTATACTTTGGTGGATGATCTTAAGACTTTCAGTGACCTGTGGACTGTGGGAGGTGTACTGTGTACCCTTGGAATTGAGGGAGAGTGGCTGCTCTCAACTTGATTTTCTTTCTTTTTTCTTTTTTTTGTGTTTCTACATGAGCAATGACAAAACTTAATTGATACCTTTTGTTTTTAATTTTGTTTAATAAATGTTTTCTTAAGTCTCTCTCTCTCTCTCTCTCTCTCTCTCTCTCTCTCTCTATATATATATATATATATATATATATATATATATATACACACACTACAGTGGTGTAGTGGTTAGCACTGTTGCCTCACAGCAAGAAGGTTCTGGGTTCGAGGCCGATGGGGGGGGCCTTTCTATGTGGAGTTTGCATGTTCTCCCCCTATATGTGTGGGTTTCCTCAGGGTGCTCCGGTTTCCCCCACAGTCCAAAAACATGCAGGTTAGGCTAATTGGTGGCTCTAAATTGACCATAGGTGTGAATGGTTGTTTGTCCCGATATGTCAGCCCTGCGATGACCTGGCGACTTGCCCAGGGTGTACCCCGCCCATAGTCAGCTGGGATAGGCTCCAGCTTGCCTGCGACCCTGTAGAACAGGATAAGCGGCTACAGATAATGGAGATATATATATATATATATATATATATATATATATATATATGAGTGTGTGTTATAAATTATAATTAAGTGGGGAAAAATGCTCCCTTTCTGACTTTGATTTGCTGTCTCTTTTGTATTATCTTTACTTGTCTAAATAATGTAGTTGGAAGGTCAAAATAAGGCATTGTAACGCAAGGAAAATAAAATAGAGGTATTTTCAGCGGAGTGTCCAATAGCTAGAGTGTCCTAATGAAATTAATCTCAAACGATTTAGCGCCATTGATTAATTTATCAATTCACCCGTGAATTCCTTTCTACAAATGTAACTTTATGGCTCGTCGCGTGTGATGCGAGTTCCAATTGATTGTTAGATTGCAGATTCTGGAGCAGATTAATTCAGTTTTGGCTCTTTCTTCACTATACCGATTTCGATAATTTATCAAACCCCCTTCCACCCCCACAGACTCATTACAGCGCTAATGAGCCGCCGCCGCCGCTCCGTGACACCCGGCCCCTGCGTCTCGTTAAGGAAACAGCTCTTCAAATGCTGATTATTTTATTTGGAATCATAATTATATTGCTTTGGGCCGAATCACGGTCTAATCGAGGCCCTGTTCCGAGGGCAGCGCTTCTAATTGAAGCATGAGCATGCGCTACCTGCATCCTACTCTCTCTTTTCCCCCACGAGATAAGCACACACAGACACACGCACCACCCGATCCCGCTGTATGAGCGCGTGAATCTAATTTGTTAAGCTGACGTTTCTGCAGGGGCACGATCGATTTACTCTTTAGAAATTCTCAAATTGAGTGCCTCGCAAATTATTTGCGCTTGCAGGGACTTTGAGAGAAAGGGGTGTTACATACATACATACATACATACATACATACATACATACATACATACGGTATAGGCTACATAAACATCCACAAAAGAAAGTTTTTCTGTGCAACAACTCCTTGATTACTTTCCCGGCTCCGGCAAGACGGAAATTCTCTCAGCTCTGAGCGTGCAGTGTTTTACTTGTGTGGCTTTATTAAAAGTCACTTCTCATCTCTGGGGTGCGTGAAAATGTCTACTTTCCGCCCAGATGCGCTGCATTGACTTGCATGCTCCGAATTTGTTTGTCTATTTTTATTTATAGGCTGTACGAGATTGATGTGCTCTTGTGCAAGGAGAAGTGTGACTCAGCTCTGATTCACTACCGATTACACTTCCCCTCACTCACACACACACACACACACACACACATATATATATATATATATATATATATATATATATATATATATATATATATATATATATATATATATATATATATAATGTGCGGCTTTTGATGATTAAATCATTAACCAGTGCTGTATTATTATTATTATTATTATTATTATTATTATTATTATTATTATTATTATTTGTTCTTGTTGCTGATAATAATAAATCTTAGTGGTGATAGCCTTGTACCCCGTTTATTACAGTGTTATTAATTCTACCAATTTTTGCCAATATTATCCATTGAGGAAGATCCATCCATCCATTATCTGTAGCCGCTTATCCTGCCCTACAGGGTCGCAGGCAAGCTGGAGCCTATCCTAGCTAACTATGGGCGAGAGGCGGGGTACACCCTGGACAAATCGCCAGGTCATCGCAGGGCTGACACATGGACTGTGGGGGAAACCGCGGAGCACCTGGAGGAAACCCACGCGAACACGGGGAGAGCATGCAAACTTCACACAGAAAGGCCCTCGTCGGCCGCTGGGCTCGAACCCAGGACCTTCTTGCTGTGAGGCGACAGTGCTAACCACTACTCCCTTCCTTTAGGGATTCAAGTGACTTTTCTCATTAATTGTATAGATAAATGTAACAAAGCTGATATTATTATTATTATTATTATTATTATTATTATTACTGTTGTTGGGAGATAGGTTAATGTTAAGGCCTATCGCTCTTATTTATAAGTTTTGTTTTCCCAATTGGCTGCAGGAGCCTAAACAACAGGGCACCCTTTTCTTTCCCATTATGTGTAAAGCGATAAACCCCCCCCCCCCCCCCCCCCGCGACCACCACCTCCTCCTCCTCCTCCTTACAATTTAAAATGAAACATTTTTCTTTTTCTTCGCGCTTCACAAAGAAAGCCGATAATCTCCGTGCAGTTTTCAGGTTCTGGCATCGTGTGCAGAAATCCAATCTGTACAATTTTGCACGAGGTAAACACACAGAATGAATCGCATTAGAGGCAGCCAATGTATTCTCAGCGAGGTTGTTGTGTCCCTGCTCCCGGCTGTGCGCAACCATTTAAACCCTATTTATTAGGGAAAAATCACTTGAACCGCTACGGAAAATCCTTTACTGCTGAATAAAGATAGCAAAAGAAAGGGTGAGTAAACTGGCAAATATAACACGAGGGTCGGACGCAGTTGGTTTCTGATTTATAGTTTTGTCCTCCGAGTAATATCTCTTTGCAAGCGATTCTTGGTTTGTGTGAAAGCGTCGTTAAGCGTCTGTCGTCGCATTTTAACTGGATAATTATGACCCGCGCTGAGAGCAATTCACTTTGTACAGCTATAAAAAAAAAAAAAAGAGGCGCGAACTATTGAAAAGTCGTAAAAACGAAGTACACCATCAATCAAGCGACGATTTGGGGCAAGCGCTTAAATAATGCGATGATTTAAAATCACTCAACACAATTTTTTTTATTTCTTTTTAACACATAAAATTCTTTCAGACTATCATGCTAACATATGCATAAAGCCTCTCTTTCTCTTTATTGCGCTTTTAGCAACGCCATGCTTCTGCAGTCCGTATTTATGTCTCGTACTTACGCCTCCACTGAGTGCTCGATACAAGGGTGTTTTTTTTCCCTCACCAAAAAAGCGGGAGAGAAAACAAGAACATATTCACAACTCTTCCCTCACACGCCGTCTTTGCCGCTTAGCTGACATTTTGGTTTATCGTTACATAGGATCTCGTTTGTCCCCCAGGTTTTGTTTTTTATTTATTTGTTCTTTATTTTATTTGGTTGGGTTTTATTTTGTTGTTGTTGTTGTTGCTGTTTTTTTTTTTTTTTGTGTGTGTAATGAGTATTCTCACTTGGACGCCTCCATTGTGCCGCATTAAGAACCAAGGAGCTCTCTGTCCCTATATCTGCTTTTCGAGTAGGCTCACTTTTTTTTGAAGCAGTTCTCTACTTATTATATTTCAGGCTCCACGCATTGGGTTAACGGCTCGTTTGTTTGGCCTAAACAGGCAGACCTCGTTTGCATGAAAGGGGTAGTTTGCATAATAAACAAAATCAGTCAAATGATATGTTTCCATTTCGGGTGATTTCGCGTATTTCACGCCTCCCTTTAATTTATGGGCTACTGACCTCGGCTGATATTCTCAGTATATTAGTAGGCTATAATTAGTAGATTTGGTACTAATTATATAAAGACCTGATGGTCTTGAAAACGACTTCATTACAAGAATTTCCCATGATGCCTTAAAGGCGCATTTTATAACCTTTCAGCATAAAAATTAATTGAAACAAAAAATTAAACAGGTGTGGAAAAAAATATTGCGTTTTGTGAAGATGTGCTCCCATCTTGGGTCTTGTTATTTGCGCGTAATCAATTGACAGGGAAATAATAATAATAATAATAATAATAATAATAATAATAATAATAATGTGATCAAACAAATCCAATCTGAAACAACTGTGACTCGTTGTGTGTATGTTGGTGGGTGTTTTAAAAGAGGTCGAAGCTTTGCTGTAACACTAAATCGGTCTGGAATTTGGAAGTTGGGATAAAAACATGATAATAACCTTCGCTGAGAAATGAGAAGAAATGAACGCATGTGAGTGGCTGACATGGGCCGGCTTTAAAAGCTGATTGGCTCTCATTTGAAGCCGCTTATGGGGCTATCCAACTATTAAGCACCTCCCCGATCCTCTAAAGGGCATTATAATGCAGAGGACCTCCTTTTAAAAACTCCAATATATATATACATATATTAAATAGGTTAAAATCACAGTGATTTTTTTTTTTTTTGAGGAAAATAAACCATCACCCTGGAGCGGCGCATGATGCTCTCGCACGTCGACCTGCTGGACGCTCGGCTCGGTGAGTAACTGTCGCAAAACTGCGCTCGTCTTGTGGACTGGAAGCTTTGAGGACCTTCTCTCTCAACCTCACTCTCTTTTCTTAAACCAAGCAGTCATACAATTTAAATACAGTTTAAAGTGATCTAATTTACTTGAAGAAAGGTAATCATCATTATTAGATTACGAGATAATTTAGAAATATATTGATGCCATTCAGTGGAATTAGACACTTTTCACATACGTAATTGAGGGGTGTGTGCACTCCTCCCGTATTATTCGTGTTTTGTAACAGCGTAAAAACAAGCGTGATACTTTCGACACACTCCAAAGTAGCTCAGTTTTGCGTGAAAATTGTGAGGTTTACCGTAACCCGTCTCTTTTAATATAATTATAGGAAACCTTTTGGCGGGAACCATGAGTAGGCTACATTTTGACGTATTTGTTTGTTTGTTTGTGTGTGTGTGTGTGTGTGTGTGTGTGTGTGTGTTGTAGGGATGAAGGATGCCGCGGCGGAGCTCCTGGGACACAGAGAGGCATTGAAGTGCAGACTCGGAGTCGGTGGCGGGGTGTCTGAGCCCGGACATACCGGAGAACTTGGCCCGAGCCCAGAAACCCTAGAAGGCGCGACCCGTCTTCCAGGAGACGAGCTCGGCAACGTTGGATCCAATCCTCCGAACGGCAAAGAGCAAGACAAGCAGCAGCAACAACAAAATCAAAACTCGGCGCAATCCGTGAGTCAACAAACGCAGAAACAGAAGCGCCACCGGACTCGCTTTACGCCTGCGCAACTCAATGAGTTAGAGCGCAGCTTCGCCAAAACCCACTACCCTGACATCTTCATGCGAGAGGAGCTCGCGCTGCGCATCGGCCTGACGGAATCGCGTGTGCAGGTGAGTCAGTTTCGAAATGTTCATAACATCTGGCAGCTTAAATTGGTAGGTAATCAGAATAGCTAATCATCTCATTATCTCTAGCCGCTTTATCCTTCTACAGGGTCGCAGGCAAGCTGGAGCCTATCCCAGCTGACTACGGGCGAAAGGCGGGGTACATCCTGGACAAGTCGCCAGGTCATCACAGGGCTGACACATAGACACAGACAACCATTCATACTCACATTCACACCTATGGTCAATTTAGAGTCACCAGTTAACCTAACCTGCATGTATTTGGACTGTGGGGGAAACCGGAGCAAACCCACGCGGTCACGGGGAGAACATGCAAACTCCACACAGAAAGGCCCTCGCCGGCCCCGGGGCTCGAACCCAGGACCTTCTTGCTGTGAGGCGACAGCGCTAACCACTACACCACCGTGCCGCCATTATTATTATTATTACAGCTAATAAAAATTTTAAACTTATTTTATATTGCCGCCCATTATTATTATTCAGTTTATTCAACTGCAGAATGCATACAAATACAGTGCCATAGGGCGACCAGCGTAACCTATGGAACTATATGAACTTTATAATCTAAAACACTTCCAAATCTAAAAAGCTAACCTATTTACAATAGGCCTAAGTAGAAAATCTAAATGTTGCATCTCTATTATTATTATTATTTTTATTATTATTATTATTATTATTATTATTATTATTATTATTATTATTATGTGACATACTATGAGATAAATCTAGTATATAAGAAAATAACGTAAATATATTTTCAGTCAAGTTCAACTGAAACAGCCAAAACTGAAGAAAGTAAGTATCGGGCCTTCCTTCCGTCAAACAATTCTTCGAATTATACCAGCCATCCAAATTGTTTAGAAAAAAACAGTAGAGGCAATTATTTGAACGGCAGTCAATAGTATAGAGTATGTTAATAGAGTAAATATTTCTGAAATGGGACCGACTGAAAAGTCTGAAACAAACTTTTCAGTCATTTAATATAATGACTGTTATATAATTGTCTATAGTTGTACAGCAACGCGTCTCCGTCATTAAAAAGTGGAAAAGACCGTAAAGGAAATATGTAGACCTAATGCTATTTCGCACAGAAAAACAGACAGCAGCTAATTCATGGTTAAGTTCAAAGTATTTAAATACATTCATACGGTTTTGATTACAATGACGTGTTGGACGATTAGGGGAATTACTTACTCGTCTGGGGAATATAATATTAAGGATAAATCAATCAACAACGTCCTAAACATTGTGTTTTCAAATTCTTATAATTGCATATGACACGCTGCGCATTGTTTCATATTAATGTAAAAAATTATTCATGATCAAGATTTATAACAAATCGTATGGATGTTTGAATTATTAATCCAGCTAAAGCAAAACATGATTCGTGTTTTGTCACCCGTCAGCTCATTGTCGTGTTAAACCTCAGTTAAGTTTTTCTTAATCATCGGAGCACTGAGCTTTATTAATCGGTATTTGGAATGTGGCTTGAATTCTTTCGATTTAACCTCCAAGTTCATTAAATATGATAGAAATTTCGAGAACCCAATCTGTTATTATCCACATATTCCAGTATTATTTATTACTCTCATCGGCTTATTAACTTCAATGTGAAACGATGCAAACGTCCAAATAAAAACCTTCATAATACCAGACCCCTTGTGCACGGATATGATTTGCTTGTTTTATTGAAATTTAGCCTCACTATTGCAGATTTATTAGAATAGGCTCGCCCCAGTCGTTTGCAAAGTTACTAATGTTTACATCACGAGGTACAAGTTTGTAGCTATTCTTAGGGCTTCATCTGTGTTAGCTTGTATCACTGAAGTCGCTAAAATGTGTTAAGGTGCACCTGTAAGACAGGAGCCTTTAAACCCCACAGAAAGCGATTTGCAAAAACAATGACGCGCACCGTCATCTCAATAATCTCCATAAACTGCGTTTCAACAGCATTCTCGACCTGAAAATCATCACGTCACGTTTCGCTTATGGCAGAGAGGATGTGCTTTGTTTTTGTTTTATGGTTTGAAGGGGGTTTTTTTCCGTCTAAAGTGTAGGCTAATGTGTCTCAGGCCGGATTTAACGGAATCCTGTAAGAGTGTCATTCTAATATGATTCCCTACTTTTGTCCTTACACCCACTCTTTTAATCTACTAAACGAGTGGGACCCGCGAGTGTAATTTGTAATTTTCTCTTTTTCCAAACCATTAGGTTCCCATTAATCACTGCGCACAGCTCGTGAATGAGGTCTCTATAAACCTCAAGCGGCTGGGAAATAAACACAGAGCAAGACCATAAACAGTCCATGATAGTGCACTTAGACACAGGAGACATTAATTAACGGCCTCGGTGGTAGAGGAGCATAATGGATAGCGCCAAGTAACGTTAATTTCAAATTGACTTTAGATGGTGAAAGTGCCGATACAAAAAGTGTACCATGTTTCAGCGGCACGCTCACCTATTGTCTAAGTCCAAAATGTCCGAATTTCAAGATTCTGTCATTTGCATAGTCGATTGTTTAAAGGACATTTAGGCTGATTGGTGTTTATCTATTTTGAGAGTAATTTAACCAATTTAAAAGCAATAATTTTAATCAATTAAGGTAGAGATTGCTGAATTGTGCGTTGAACTGAAGCCTGAAAATAATAATAATAATAATAATAATAATAATAATAATAATAATAATAATAATAATAATCGCCGTGAGAAGCATTACCATTTGTTCGTGCCACGCATAGGCCTACCTATTTTATAATTACAATAATAAAAACAACGGTATTTACGTAACACTCATCTAAAAATCAGTCGTACATTACTCTTTATATAGAGCCCTGTGATAACCTGGCGACTTGTCCAGGGTGTACCCCGCCTCTCGCCCATATCTGGGATAGGCTCCAGCTTGCCCACGACCCTGTAGAACAGGATAAGCGGCTAGAGATAATGAGATTATATAGTGTATCGTAACAGATGTGGTGCTAACGAACAACAATAGCAATAATTCTGTTTATAACGTTATTTTAAAAAGTGCTATTATTAAGCCTAATGATGCTGTACAAATAACCACCTAGTCAACTAAAATAGCTTTAATACAAGACACAAACGGTTAATTTAACAATACACAAGAGTCCATCTAACCTCAACCGTTATTAATTTTTCACGAGTTATTTTGTGAGTTTTCTTAAAAGTTTGCAATTCTGAGCAACTACTAGACTTTGCTCCAGTGTCACGTGTGTGGTTTGGTTGTCGCAGGTTTGGTTCCAGAATCGACGCGCCAAGTGGAAGAAGCGCAAGAAGACCACAAAGCGCCAAGTGGAAGAAGCGCAAGAAGACCACAAACGTGTTCCGCGCGCCCGGCACGTTACTTCCTACTCATCACGGTTTACCGCAGTTTCCTTCGGCAGCAATTAACGACAGCATATGTTCGTTTCACGCAAACGACACGCGCTGGGCTGCAGCCGGAATGCCGAGCGTCTCTCAGCTCCAACTTCCGCCGGCGCTCGGCCGCCAGCCTGCAATGGCGCAGTCACTGTCGCAGTGCAGCTTGGGAGGCGCGAGCCCGGCGGCGCCTGGTTCTATGGGTCTGTCCAACATGGCGTCCAACGGCACGGCCCTGCAGTCGCATCACCTATATCAGCCCACGTTTCCGGGCATGGTGCCCGCGTCACTCGCGGGCCCGACAACCGCGAGTGCCTCCACGCAACTCTGCAACTCGTCATCGACAGATAGTGACGTGTGGCGCGGCACGAGCATCGCGTCATTGCGCCGCAAAGCGCTCGAGCACACAGTCTCAATGAGTTTTACTTAATGACGCACGTGGATTCCGAATATGTTCTTTTGTCGGTTCGTCTTCTTTTACACTATATTTTCGCCCATATTTTTGACCTACTGAAACCTAAAGTATATATGGGACCGGATGCATGTCTCTCTCTCTCTCTCTCTCTCTCTCTCTCTCTCTCTCTGCCAATTCATTGGGGCCTATTATTTGAGACTTTTACATCAAACACGCTGCACATAACAGACAGAATGTAATGCACATATTTGCAATATTCGACCCAGGACGCTACTTACCTTGTGATTTATTTATTTATTTATTTATCTATTTATTAAAACAAATGCACATTACGGACCACAGGTTTTTTTTGTTTGTTTGTTTACAGTAAATAAGTAAGAGAATAAAGGCCAACTGACGTAAAAAGAGCAAAACTCAAGAATAAGCGTAGAATGCATGTGTGGATGGCGTTATCCGATAAGGGGAAACTGATAATTTACTCTATTTATTATTTTTAAAAAGATGATTTTACTGTTATAGGCTATGCTGTTCTACAGGATGTGTAGACAAAGCATTCTTTAAATTGCTCTAATTTGGTCGATTTGTGATATGTTCTAAGTTTGTCTGTGCATACTACAATACAGATTTCTTAAATTTCTTAATTGTTATATGCTTTCCTGAACATATTTATATCGATTAAATGTAATGTCAAATAAAATAATTTTGAATGTCATCTCGTGAACGCCAAGCCTACTTTGTAATTTGTCCGCACGAGGCGATAATTAGGCGCAAATAGCCTACATTGTGTATGGCTATTTAAAGTTTTAAATTAGATTAGTTAAAGTTCAATACATGCAATATATGAATATACAGGTGGGTTGCCAAGATCAGCCATTATCTAAAGCATTTAAAATGTTTACTGGGTGATGGAATTACAATAATACCAAAAGTATAAGTTGAAAAAGCCCTTTCAAAATCTTTCCCAGGATTGGTGTCTTGAAATTTTGTAAATTTCGTTTCTTTTTTTTTTCGGTGGTGGGGGGTTTGGGGGATAGGGTGGGGTGGGGCGCATTTTCTTGCATATCTGTGAATGAATAAATGAATGAATAAACACCCCGTCAACACCGCAGATGCGTCAAAAATGCAGTACAGGGGTGGGTTTCCCGATAACGTTGCACTTTATGGCTAAAGAATGAGTTTAAAGACACTCTTGAGCAACAAATGTTGCCTCTGTATGTGGTTTTCCCAAGCTCACTTGTAAGAAGATCTCTTAAAAGCAACTACTAATGCCTATATCGAGGCTTTGCAATGCACAGCCTCGATAGGCATTAGTAGTTGTCAAAGTCATTTATACTGTAGTCACTAGCTGGTAAATCCAGTTGATGAGGTCATATGGTGTTCATTTTTAACCAAAAACCACTGAAATATAAAGTGCTTAAATATGTTAATATATTGTACCATCGTTACATATATATAATTGTACCAGCATTGCATATATAAATATGTTAATATATTGTACCAGCATTACATATATAATGTGGTAATTGATAACTGAAACTATTTTATATTTTTGGACAATAGCATATTTATTTCAAGCTTGTTTTTTTAATTAAAGGAGCAAATGTTCACACAAAAGAATGAGCAAATAATAAGTTAAATAATTAAGTAAATGTTTTCCCTGTGCCTGTTCATTTAATTGATAACCAGTCATGCAGTCATGATTATTTCAACTGTTATCCACAATGCCAAGCTGGCAATGTTCTCCCTTCACACACACACACACACACACACACACACACACACACACACACACACACACACACACACACACAAATCTCATGCAATATAATCTGAGGAGAAAAAATATACAGAGATAAACACATTAATAATGTAATAACCTTATGTTTAACTTTTTCCTAAATAGCCTACTTGAACTGCTAAATTATTCATCTAAACATAAGTTCACGTTGAGTTATATATTATTTGCATTGTATAGTTGGTGAATAAGTTTTACATGGCATTAGTATAATGTCTGTTGGAAAACCAAAAGTTATGCTCCATTAAATGCTGTATTTTATTTGCTTTTGACTTTTTTACAGTGACGTATTAAAATTTAATAAGGAAGGGAAATTTTTATAATCACTGTTAAGCTCTAAGAATACTAGCTCTAATACTTCACGCATGCAATTCTTAACCATGGTGAGTGATTTGAAAAATATTCTTAAAAACTGTTGCTTGAATGAGAACCATTGATATATTCAACACACAAGTATTTAGGCCATTAGCCCCCCCAAAAAATGTCCAGTATGTAATTGGTATAAATTAATGCTTTGAGAAAATTGAGTGCTTTTCTAGTCAGCAACATTCTGGACTAATATTTTTCTGATTTTATATGGTTGATAGGTTTTGTTTGTTTGTTTGTTTTTAAGTTATTTAAAGCCTTTGAAATATTTTACACAGTTGGGTCACTGGTCTTACATTGTAAATGTCTCTGGAACTGTTCTGG